>NC_041389.1:666031460-666116649 GCF_002162155.2 Triticum dicoccoides | reverse complement strand
ACCACTCGCAGCGGGGACGGGGGCTCGACGGAGAGGTACCCCACTATCTATCTTAGGGTTCAGGGTGGGGGCGGGGGGCCTAGAGGGCTGGCCAGGGCGACGGTGGGGAGTTGTTTCGGGGCGGCGAGGCGGCGCTGGGGCCGGCAGTTCGGCCGGTGGTGGCTGGTGGCTCAGGGGGGTGCAGGTTGAAGATAACTGCAGGCCCTCCCTAAACTACATGTCAAGTGCCTCTCTGCTACCATTGTGTTCAGTTTCGACAGTAGCATTCAGATTCCACAGTAAATTTCAGTTTTGACAGTTAAGTTCAGAGTCAACAGTTTTTACCTCATCTGTTGTAGTCAGGTGGTTTTTGGTGATGTAAATTTTACATCCATTTTACATCATCTATTGGATATGCTATTAGAATCCCACTTGAGATTGACGATGCCTGTCTTGTGTTGCTTCAGCCTTGACGTCTTACGGCTCACCGGGGCTGCTCCAACGACAGAACGATCCATCACAACAGAGCAGTGCCCTGGACGCCGTCTACAGATTCCTAAGATCTTCCTCCACACCTCCGACAGCCACCTCTGCCTCAACTGCTTCAGTGACCAACCCAATGATGATGAGGTCGACACGGCTACGGCAAAGAGGTTGTACACTTGTTGCATCACTTATTACTATACATTCACTTCGATCCATTAGGGCTATTTTGGTTCAACGGAAAAACATAGCAATAGGTAATTTTCCAATGGCACTCTACTATTCAATTATCCATGCATTTTGTTGAAAGGAATGAAACAAAACATCCACCTAGACCTACTTTTCAAAATCATATGCATGAAAACAAGACCAAGTGCATTAGTGCCAGAATAACATTCTAACTGTACATGCTTTCATATGGTTTCACTTTATTTTGGCCATGTTTCTTTGCATTCCTCTGCTCTTCCAATTCCTGTAAACCAAACACCCAAGTTGACAGAAATCCTGTGTTTACAAATGCTCTGTTTACCATGTGCATTTTCCTATCCTATTCCAGTGTTTTTCCTATCCCTGCGTTTTAAGAATCATGCAAGCCAAATGAGCCCTTACAGAATTACTTCAGTTACAGGTACATGTCGAAGGGAACTTTGTGTGGTTTGTCCTGCTCCTGCCGCGACGTCGTCCACCTCACCTGAGCTGCTCCATCGACAGAAGCATCCACCAAACCAGACATCACGACTCCTGGCCGTCTTTCGCCGCCTCAGATCTCCTTCCCTGCTGCCGGCACCCACCGCAATGGCATCACCATCATCGACTCAGCAGATGAACCTGAGGAGTACACGGGTCCACAAGAGAGGTTGCACTCTTTTGTTTCTGCTTATGTTATGCATTGCTTAAACTTACCTGCTACTTTATTGTCATGTTCAGCTCTTGGACTCCCAAGTCAGGTCCAAATTAATGTTCAAACTTGAGTTCTAAATTAGTTGTGGGGCACATATCGAGGCAGCAATGAATAGTATGTCTGTCTAATATCTGGTTCACCTAGGGTATGCCTATGTTGTTCATCTTAGGTGGGAAACAAATAGTAAAGCAATCATCATTTGTCTTTTTATTAATTTAAAGCAATCATCAGCCTGCTATCATTATTTTTGGATCCATCCACTGGTTGTTACCATCACTCTAAATTTCTGCATGCTCTCCTTACATAATCTCACCATATTTTTTTCATATGCATGTCAGATATTGTACACAGTCATGCTGAACATGTAGATGAAAAGAGAAGAGTTTTGTGCGGCAATACAATGTCATGCAGACATCGCTCCATGGTGGGTTCAATGGCAAACCCTCCCCACCCCTCTCCAGATTGTAATCCAGAGGAAGATATCTGTTTTGAGGCGGATTCAGACGCCGCTGACCACTCCTATTTACCCCCCAAGGTGTTTGCTCTACCTTGGCATGATGATGTTAGTCATATCATGCATATGTTGCCTTGCTGTGTGATGTCTACTACACATCCTTCTTCTTGTAGACGTTGTTGGGCCTCCAAGTGCAGAGGTTTGTAGGACAGTAGCAAATTTCTCTCAAGTGGATAGCCTAAGGTTTATCAATCCGTGGGAGGCGTAGGATGAAGATGGTCTCTCTCAAACAACCCTGCAACCAAATAACAAAGAGTCTCTTGTGTCCCCAACACACCCAATACAACAGTAAATTGTATAGGTGCACTAGTTCGGCGAAGAGATGGTGATACAAGTGCAATATGGATGGTAGATAAAGGTATTTGTAATCTAAAATTATAAAAACAACAAGGTAACAAGTGATAAAAGTGAGCGTAAATGGTGTTGCAATGGTGGGAAACAAGGCCTAAGGTTCATACTTTCACTGGTGCAAGTTCTCTCAACAATAATAATATAATTGGATCATATAACTATCCCTCAACATGCAATAAAGAGTCACTCCAAAGACACTAATAGTGGAGAACAAACGAAGAGATTATGGTAGGGTACGAAACCACCTCAAAGCTATCCTTTTTGATCTATCTATTCAAGAGTCCGTAGTAAAATAACATGAAGCTATTCTTTCCGTTCAATCTATCATAGAGTTCATACTAGAATAACACCTTAAGACACAAATCAACCAAAACCCTAATGTCACCTAGATACTCCATTGTCACCTCAAGTATACGTGGGCATGATTATACGATATGCATCACACAATCTCAGATTCATCTATTCAACCAACACAAAGTACTTCAAAGAGTGCCCCAAAGTTTCTATCGGAGAGTCAAGACGAAAATGTGTGCCAACCCCTATGCATAGGTTCATGGGCGGAACCCCCAAGTTGATCCCCAAAACATACATCAAGTGGATCACGTGAATATCCCATTGTCACCACAGATAAGCACGGCAAGACATACATCAAGTGTTCTAAAATCCTTAAAGACTCAATCCGATAAGATAACTTCAAAGGGAAAACTCAATCCATTACAGGAGAGTAGAGGGGGAGAAACATCATAAGATCCAACTATAATAGTAAAGCTCGCGATACAACAAGATCGTGCCATAGAGAGAACACGAGAGAGAGAGAGAGATCAAACACATAGCTACTGGTACATACCCTCAGCCTTGAGGGTGAACTACTCCCTCCTCGTCATGGAGATCACCAGGATGATGAAGATGGCCACCGCTAAGGGATCCCCCCTCCGGCAGGGTGCCGGAACAGGGTCCCGATTGACTTTTGGTGGCTACAGAGGCTTGCGGCGGCGGAACTCCTGATCTATCTTCTCCTATGATGTTTTTAGGGTATATGGAATTATATAGGTGAAAGAAGTCGGTCGGGGGGTGCTCGAGGGGCCCAGGAGACAGGGGCGTGCCCTATAGGGGGGGGGCCTCCTATATCGTGGCCTCCTCGACGCTTCCCTGGCTTGCACTCCAAGTTTCTGGGAGATCTTCTGTTCCAAAAATAACTTTTCCAAAGGTTTCATTCCGTTTGGACTCCGTTTGATATTCCTTTTCTTCGAAATACTAAAATAGGCAAGAAAACAGCAATATGGGTTGGGCCTCCGGTTAATAGGTTAGTCCCAAAAATAATATAAAAGTGCTTAGTAAAGCCCATAATCATCCAAAATAGATAATATAATAGCATGAATGCTTCATAAATTATAGATACGTTGGAGACGTATCAGCATCCCTGGCGGTGTCCTAGACTAGGGGATACTCATCACGTCATCTCCCGATCTGTTAGATTGGGCCGAGGACCCCCATGGCCGTATACTCATGGGCCAGTCCAGACAGCTGCCGCATACCAGGAAGATTCCGCAAGACTTGGCGATCAAGACAAGGACTCCTCCCCCACCGGCGTATTCGGCTAGGACTCTTGTTATCCTAGGCCTCTGGTGCATTATATAAACCGAGGCCAGGCTAGTCGATAGATATATATACAACAATCATACCATAGGCTAGCTTCTAGGGTTTAGCCTCTCTGACCTCGTGGTAGATCAACTCTTGTACTACCCATATCCTCAATATTAATCAAGGAGGAGTAGGGTTTTACCTCCATCGAGAGGGCCCGAACCTGGGTAAAAACATCGTGTCCCTTGTCTCCTGTTACTATCCGCCTAGACGCACAGTTCGGGACCCCCTACCCGAGATCCGCCGGTTTTGACACCGACATTGGTGCTTTCATTGAGAGTTCCGCTGTGTGTTTGACAAAGGGTTGATGGCTCGCCTGCAAATCAACTGCGACTTCGGCATCTTCGTCACCAGCTCAACTGGTCACCTTGGTTCGACCAAGGACTATGCCCTGCCTCCGACCGTCATGTTCGGATGAGGGCCTTCATCAACATCAACTCTGATCTCTATCAAGATCATGGAGGAATCATCGAGGGAGCTCGGGGGCTCGACGTCAACATTGCCCTTGGGCGACCGTGCTGTTTTTCTGGACAGCGAACTTGTGTCCTCCGTCACTGCCTCGTCGAGCGTCGGTTCGACGATTGCTTCGATGGAATAGTGCGGAATTGAATCGACAACAAACCTGAAAAATTCCGTCGAGTTCCGATGGAGGAATCTCCGGCAATCTTCGATATACCGGAGCCATGTTGAATCTGGACGAGAATCCGGACGAGTTTGGAGCGGGGTGTCCAGCATCTAGCTCGGACGTCCTTTGGAAGATCCAACCGTTGATCGGCTGCGGAATTCCCATATCTACCACCTGCCAAAAAGTCAGCTCGATCCGACCGTCCGAACTCCAGGAACCTTCCGATTAGTGCATCACTTTTCGGATCTGTTTTCTGCGCGAGAACGAATCCGACCCAAGTTCATCTTTACGAACGGGATTTCGGACATCCTTTTTGAAGGACGTTTTCGTATGGGGTATTGTGTTTTATTCCCAAACACATCCCACTATTGTTAAAAGTATTCTTACAATACGAACTTCACCGTCGCGCCGGTGTCAAGCCAGCCCGACAACATCACTCCACAGTGGCCGACCTGCGGTAGACACGTCATTGCTCTGTTGAGCCGAGCTCAATTTCTTCGGATCATCATCTCGGCCAGCCGAACAATAGTTTGACATCGCGAAGGATAAATCGTCACCAACATCTCCGCCCCACAGATTACACGGAGCGGGCACACCGGCATCGCCGCACGGTCACTTCATCAAGCCAGCATTGATCACATCACGAGCTACGACCTTCATCGGCATGGCCGAACTGTTGCTTCATCAAGCCGATGTCCATCACGCCGAACTACTTCAACACCTCAGCTGACACGGCAGCTGCAACGTCTCCTTATCGACCTGCTCCGTCACCTCGGCTAAACCAAGGACTTCGCCATCTCTTCATCAACTTACTTCAGAGAATTCGGCGTCACCAGCTGACCAGCTTCATCACGTTAGCTGGACCGAGGGCTTTGCCTCGGCGAGCCAACCTTTGCCAGCATCGTCATGCCGTTGCTTTATCGCCCATCAGGCGATAGGTGTGCGGATCGAGTCCCAATTTTGGGAATCACCTTTCTTCGGATTGCTACAACAAATAAGCCAGGTGCTATTAATCCTAGTATTTTTTGCTTGTTTGGGTTCATTTTTTCCAACAAATTATTACTCTGGTCTGTCCATCATATGTACGCAGGTCTATCAAATGGTGGCCGCATTAACGGCGGTCGCATGGTGGTTCGGTCAGTTTCCATACATAGTCCGGCGAACGCCGCATCCGGAACTCGAACCGACCTGTGAATTCAGGCCTTGCCATGCCTTTACCGCATCACGCCGCCACCCTGCATCGACATTGACTTTGGCGCCAGGCCATATTTCTTTTATTACTCACTTTGCATAAATTATTTGTTATGCAATGAATTTTTTTATTATTATTACTATTATCTCCGGTTTGCACTATTTTTTTTGTGCACAGGAAAATGATCCAGCCTGACTATATCCTTTGGTGTCACCTCGGCTGGACGGGGGGCTTCGTCAACACTTCATTACCCCATGCTGGGGACTTCGGCATCACCCTGTCGTCCTGCATTGACCGTGCTATGTCACTACTTCGGAGTGCCGAGCTCTTTGCTCCGCCACCTCGAGACCGGCTTGGGGGGATGGAACCTTGTCCCGCATCAAGCTCGGACTGCGTCATCAATACCGAACATATTAACCAGCTAAGTTGCCTTCAGGCTCAAAGTTTTAAATTTTTAACTTGTGTTCGGCTCGACCAAGCATTATACTTTGTTGGGAAAAAGTTGCTTGTAAAAATTTCCTCGTCCAAACTTTGTTTGTGACGCGCAAATTCAAATACCCAATTCATTTGGGGGCTTCCTTCATGAAGCTTTTTCTCTTGCATATGATTATACTTGTACGGCTTCATTCCTTGTTTGTGTATTACGCCACAATATGCACCATATTGACTTAAGCGATTTGCAAGCTGGGTTGCCTCGCTCCTGTGTTTACCCCTACGTTCCCGATTGTTTGGCTAGGGAGTAAAGGGAGCACCTCTGCGATTGTCATGATCGGGTCATCCGAGCCGGACCTCAGACTGGGTGAAGCCGAAAGCTAGCGCTCTTATAGTTTTGAATGATGGTCGGCACACAACGGAACTCATGAGTACAAAAAATCTATTGCATAAAGTCTCATAGTAATAATGAGCACCGAAGAAAGGTATCGGTGGGGGTACTATTTTCTTCGAAGATGCTTCTTACACTTTGTTAGTAATATAGCATAAGTTCCCTGAGCGCGCTTTGTCTGTTACATCCTTATGGCCTGATTGCTTGGTTATCGGAAACACCGTCGATATTCTCGACAGGTGGAGTACATAACACTTTTCGGCCCTTGCCGAAGAGGGAGAAGCCAACGGTCGGTTAAGACGCGTATAAAGTTCGGGTGAACATAGATATGATACAAGTACTTCGGTACATACAATCATTCTTTTACCCAAGTCACTTGGGGGCTCTTATGCTTATTTGAGCCGTTTTATAATAAGTGTTTTTCTTCTTAGTCGTTGCAAAGTTTTTATTATTATTTATCACTCCTTTTTTCGACACAAGTGTGCGGTCACTAGCCGGGGAGCCTAATTTCTCTCTCAAAGCCGCTAGAGTTTAGTTTGCTAAACTAGCCTAGTAAGAAGTACTCCGCCTTCGGGATAGGAGGTTGAAGCCGTAGGCTGGCCCGCTTGAAGTTTTGAGATAGGATGTGTCATGTTAAAGCACGGCAGAAGCACCTTTTTTTCTAAAGTCCAATTTTTGGATTGGCACCGAACACTTGATCTAGTTCGGACATTAACCTTTTGAATAAGTTTTTTGGCTTTTCGAGCCCATGGCACTTTTAAACTATTGTGTGTTTTCAGCACAAGTCTCGCAGTGCAACGCCGGACACCTTTAGAGATTCGGCAAAAACATTCTCGGATATTGCTCTATATGCATCGGTTTCGAATTGTGTCTTCGGTCAATAGTTGGGTTGCCCAGCTCCTGCGCTTGCCCCCTACGTTCCGCTTTGTTCGGCTAGGTGTGCAAAGGGAGAACCACTGCGATGGTGCTTCCAGCTCACATGGTTAAGCACCTTAGTGGAGAAAGCCAAAAACTGACTGTCACAATAAGCATAAAACTGGTCAGCGATCCGATGACTGTGTTAAATGATGGGCCATTCATTACATTGGCCGAAGTGTTTACGACTTGACCTCAACTGTCGCCGAACACTACCGGGGGCTAGTAACTAGCCTCCCAAACTAAATCCTCAATATTTTGCTCTTACATTGGAGCTGAGGTCTCATGATCATGCTTAGCATGACAACCCAAAGAAAGGAACCGATAGCGGGACTATTTCCTTTGGAAGACATTTCTTCTATTAAACAGTAATATAACATATCTCTCTGCATACCTTTGTTTATAAAACCGTATGGCCAGATTGCCTTGTTTGTTGTAAATCTTTGCCCTCATAAAGGCTTTATAAAGTAGGACAAACACTCCTCGACTATTGGCCGAGGAGGTGGAAGCCGATGGTCGGTCAACAAAGTTTTGTACAATGCGGATCCAAGCATTAATGACGTAAAGTACTTGGATACATAGAGTCATTACACATAATTTGTGATTTTACTATGGATATCAATCCTTAATTCGGCCACCCGTGCCCGCATTAAGGCTCGGGGGCTACTGGGCTTCGGGCTTATTATTTACAAATATTAAAGGGGCACATCGATCCCCTGATCTGGTGTTGCCACCCGACCAGTGTCTCGGGGGCTACTGCATTGCCTGTCCAATGCAGAAAAATTTAAGTGTAATATAGTCTCCGAGGAAATTTTGATCCTCAGGTTGGTCGGCCGCACCCAACCTGAGTCTTGAGGACTGAGCACGCCGCTTTTTGTGTCCCAAAGTATTCTGCCGAGCTAGGACTTGATCCTAAGACCGATTTTGCAAATCAACCTGAGTCTCAGCGGCTACGGGGATCAGCGGTCTTATGTCATCCTTCATGTGCATCTCGGGTTTTAGACCGATACACACCTTGAGGGCTACTGGCTATATATCTCTTCAGAGAATAAATTGCATCAATAAAAACATTGACCAAAAATCAGCCCATGACCGAGGTGCTTAACCGCCTCGGAAGCAGTTCGGCATATAGCTCGGAAGCAAGTGGCTGGCTCCTTAAAGGGCATTCCCGGCATTAAGCTCGGCTAAACTCCTTCAACTTTTTTGAACCCAGATGATCTATGACATCTCGGATATAGTCCGGCGTTGGAGCTCAGATACTGTCCGGCGTTGGAGCTTGGACACAGTCCGGCGTTAGAGCTTGGATACATTCCGGCGTTGGAGCTCGGAAGCAGTCTGACGTTGGTGCTTGGCTGCAAAAGATACCTCGAATGCAATCCGGCGTTGGAGCTCGGACGCAAGAGGACACTGCCGCCCGGGAACAACTTCAAACCCGAGGTGTGGCATAAAAATAACAAGGCATTGATAAAGGCCGGAAACTTAAAGGGGCTCCTCGGATACCCGACATGTAAACTCGTCGAATGCATTTCGGCGATCCTCAAGATTGAAGATGAGAAGATTTGTTGAACCAGTTTTCAAGACCGACGACTAAAGATGAGGAACGGTTCGGAAGAATCAAGGAGCGTCCCTAAACTTGAAGACCGGTTCAGGGGGCTACTGACGGTGTCCTGGACTAGGGGGTACTCACCACGTCATCTCCCGATCTGTTAGATTGGGCCGAGGACCCCCATGGCCGTATACTCATGGGCCAGTACGGACAGCTGCCGCATACCAGGAAGATTCCGCAAGACTTGGCGATCAAGACAAGGACTCCTCCCCCACTGGCGTATTCGGCTAGGACTCTTGTTATCCTAGGCCTCTGGTGCATTATATAAACCGAGGCCAGGCTATTCGATAGATATATACAACAATCATACCATAGGCTAGCTTCTAGGGTTTAGCCTCTCTGATCTCGTGGTAGATCAACTCTTGTACTACCCATATCATCAATATTAATCAAGCAGGAGTATGGTTTTACCTCCATCGAGAGGGCCCGAACCTGGGTAAAAACATCGTGTCCCTTGTCTCATGTTACCATTCGCCTAGACGCACAGTTTGGGACCCCCTACCTGAGATCCGCCGGTTTTGACACCGACAATCCCCAAGCTTAATTCCTACTCGTCCTTGAGTAGGTAAATGATAAAAGAAAGAATTTATGAAGTTTGAATGCTAGCAGGTGCACAAGTTTGATCAATGATAATTTCAATCACCTTTTCTAGCATGTTGATATGTCATAACAGTAGTTCATCTCATAAAACTTCTCACGATCAAGTAACAAGCTATTACATGTTAAAGCATAGATCATAAACTTTCTTGAAAACTAGCAAACTTCATTCTTAGTCATCAAATAATTGCAATTCATCTTATTTTCAGGAAGGGTCTATGTCAGAGCTTTAATTTAGCAAACTCCACATACTCAACTATCATATAGTCTTCTACAATTGCTAACACTCACGCAATACTTGTGGTTATGAAGTTTTAATCAGACACTGAGAAAGATAGGGGCTTATAGTGTTGCCTCCCAACGTATTCACCTTTGGGTGATGTCAACAATAATAGTTCATGCTAACTTACATCCAATTGGATATATATATATATATCAGGATCTTTCCAACACGAGGTGCTTGCCAAAGGATAAAATGAAAAAGGGAAAGGTGAAGATCACCTTGACTCTTGCATAAAGTAAAAGACATAAAGTAAAAGATAGGCCCTTCACAGAGGGAAGCAGAGGTTGTCATGCGCTTTTATGGTTGGATGCACAAAATCTTAATGCAAAGAACCTCACTTTATATTGCCACTTGTATATGGACCTTTATTATGTAGTCCGTCGCTTTTATTGCTTCCATAACAAGATCGTATAAAGCTTATTTTCTTCACACTAATAGATCATACATATTTAGAGAGCAATTTTTATTGCATGCACCGATGACAACTTACTTGAAGGATCTTAATCAATCCATAGGTAGGTATGGTGGACTCTCATGGCAAAACTAGTTTAAGGGATATTTGGAAGCACAAGTAGTATCTCTACTTGGTGCAAGGAATTTTGGCTAGCATGAGGGGGAAAGGCAAGCTCAGCATGTTTGAATGATCCATGACAATATACTTTAACTGAGATGTGAGAAAACATAACCCATTATGTTGTCTTCCTTGTCCAACATCAACTCTTTAGCATGTCATACTTAATGAGTGCTCACAATTATAAAAGATGTCTAAGATAGTATATTTATATGTAAAATCTCTCTTCCTTCAATATTCTTTCATGAATTGTTCAAATGACCAATACAATGCTTGCTAACCTTTAATAAATTTACAACCTCTACTTCTTAGATGTGAAGTCATTACTCCCCATGGGATAAGCAAATGATACATATATGATTTCAGATTTATGACATTCAACTCATTAAACCATTTACTCATAGGATATAAGTGAAGCACAGGAGTAAATGACAAACTACTCCAACAAGATATAAGTGAAGATCAATGAGTAGCTAAATAATTATGTAAATATGTGAAGACTCTCTCTTATTTAAGAATTTCAGATCTTGGTATTGTATTCATACAGAAATCAAAGCAAAACAAATGACATTGCAAGGATAGCACAACTCATGTGAAGAAGCAAAAACTTAGGTTCAACCGATACTAACTGATAGTTGTTGAAGAAGAAAGGTGGGATGCCTACCGGGGCATCCCCAAGCTTATATGCTTGAGACTTCTTGGAATATTATCTTGGGGTGCCTTGGGCATCCCCGAGCTTGAACTTTTGTGTCTCCTTAATTCCTCTCATATCATGGTTTCTCTATTTCTCAAAAACTTCATCCACATAAAACTCAACAAGAACTCGTGAGATAAGTTAGTATAAAACAATGCAAAACCTTATCGTGTTCTACTGTAACAAATTGCTAAAACTATTATTCAACATTGGATACTAAATGTATCTGCATATTTAATACTCCTATCCTCAAACAGAATCATTAAACAAGCAAGCATAGGCAAACAATGCAAACATAACAGCAATCTGCCAAAACAGTATAGTCTGTAAAGAATGCAAGATTCATCATACTTACCTAACTCGAAAAATTATAAGAAAAATACTACGCTGTATAATATTTATCAGAGCTCAATATGCAAAAAGATTCAACATTATATCACTCTCTGACTTTTCTAGGGAATTTTTGCAACAGCGATAAACTTTCTGTTTTGAAACAGCAACATGTATACTTGCAAAATAAGCATGGTAAAGGCTATCCTTGAAATTTTTATTGGAAATAAAGATGCAAAACATTATTATAGATAAAAGCAAGCAAATACTAACAAAAGAAAATGACGCTCCAAGCAAAACACATATCAGGTGGTGAATAAAAATATAGCTCCAAGTAAAGTTACCGATGAACGAAGATGAAAGAGGGGATGCCTTCCGGGGCATCCCCAAGCTTAGGCTCTTGGTTGTCCTTGAATATTACCTTGGGGTGCCATGGGCATCCACAAGCTTAGGCTCTTTCCACTCCTTATTCCATAGTCCATCGAATCTTTACCCAAAACTTGAAAACTTCAACCACACAAAACTCAAAACAAAACTTGTAAGCTCCGTTAGTATAAGAAAATAAATCACCATTTAGGTACTGTTGTGAACTCATTCTAAATTCATATTGGTGTTAAACCTACTGTATTCCAACTTCTATATGGTTCATACCCTCCGATACTACTCATAGATTCATCAAAATAAGCAAACAAAACAGAGAAAACAGAATTTGTCAAAAACATAACAGTCTGTAGTAATCTGTATCATTCGAATACTTATGTAAATCCAAAAATTCTGAAATAAATTGGTGGACCTGATAACTTTGCCTATTAATCATATGCAAAAATAATCAACCTAAAATCACTCTCCAGTAAAAGATGGCAGCTAATCTCTTGAGCGCTAAAGTTTCTGTTTTTTACAGCAAGATCACAAAGACTTCACCCAAGTCTTCCCAAAGGCTCTACTTGGCACAAACACTAATTAAAACATAAAATCACATCTAAACAGAGGCTAGATGAATTATTTATTACTAAACATGAACAAAAATCAAGGAACAAAAATAAAGTTGGGTTGCCTCCCAACAAGCGCTTTTCTTTAATGCCTTTTTAGCTAGGCATGATGATGACAATGATGCTCTCATAAAAGATAAGAATTGAAACATAAAGAGAGCATCATGAAGAATATGACTAGCACATTTAAGTCTAACCCACTTCCTATGCATAGGGATTTTGTGAGCAAACAACTTATGGGAACAATAATCAACTAGCATAGGAAGGTAAAACAAGCATAACTTTAAAACTTTAAGCACATAGAGGAAACTTGATATTATTGCAATTTCTACAAGCATATGTTCCTCCCTCATAATAATTTTCAGTAGTATCATGAATGAATTCAACAATATAACCAGCACCTAAAGCATTCTTTTCATGATCTACAAGCATAGAAAATTTACTACTCTCCACATAAGCAAAATTCTTCTCATTCAGAATGGTGGGAGTATCATAAGAGACTTGAATACTATAAATTATTTCCACATTAAAAGAGTAATGTTCAGAAAAAAAAGGGTAATCTTAATCATGACAAGTTTTATAAATATAATCATCACTACTTTTTATAGCATAAGTTTCATCACAATAATCATCATAAGTAGCAACTTTGTTCTCATCATAATCAATTGAAACCTCTTCCAAGATAGTGGAATCATCACTAAATAAAGTTGACACTCTTCCAAATCCACTTTCATATTCATCACAATAAGATTCAACATCCTCCAAAATAGTGGGATCACTACTTCCTAAAGTTGACACTCTTCCAAACCCACTTTCATCAATATAATCATAAGTAAGAGGCATGTTATCATCATAACAACTTTGCATATCAAAACTTGGGAGGCTAAAAATATCATCTTCATTAAACATAGCATCCCCGAGCTTGGGACAAACATTAATTGCAGCAAATATATTCTCAAATATGTCATCCTCATCAAACATAGCTTCCCCAAGCTTGGGCCTTTTCATATCATAATCATAATCACGCTCATCATTAATAGTATGGATAGCACCAATAGTATAGCAATTATCATCATCACAATGAGTAGGAGGAGCAACATCTTTTGATAGGGATACCTTTTTACCTTTGCTGCTCCTTCTCTTCCTTTTCTTCTTCACATTATGTGTGGGTTCAACCTTCTTTATTGATGGGATTGGTTGAATAGAAAGCTCCTCCTCGTTACCTGATTCATCATAAGAAATAATAGGAGGAGATTGGGAAGTCTATTCCCTTTCATTAGTATTATCATCATCTTCTATTTGCTTTCTTTTCTTTATGTAATTGGCAATATAAGGATTTTCAATGCAATTCACCGCACAATACATATAAATTTCCTCTAGATCAATATCAAGGAATTTCTCAAGGGCAAATTCTGGAAGATTCTTAGTTAAACGTTTCAATTCTTCATAACACAAAAGCAAACTAAGTTCATTATAATGTGCAAGGGAAATCAAATCAACACAATTTTTGGACACGATTGGATCATGAAATAATTTGCATCGGAGATGTAAATGACCATGTTCATTGCATAGTTCACAAGTACGGCAAAGGAAATGTAAATTTTCAGCACTCACATTTAACTTTTCTTGCAACAATTTAGTTTCTAAATGCTTATGCTTCTTGCAATATCTATCTATCTATTTGGTGTGTTCATGCAAACATGCACTCCACAAAAGTTGACATGCTTATAAGAGACATTTTCATCATAACTAGTGCAATCATCATTAGTACTATGTATATTCGAAGAGTTCATACTAACAACATTGCATTCATGCTCATCATTTAAAGATTTAGTGCCAAACATTTTATAGATTTTTTTTGTAGCACTTGAGCACAATTTTCCTTACCATCATTCTCATGAAAGATATTAAAAAGATGAAGCGTATGAGACAAACTCAATTCCATTTTTTTGTAGTTTTATTTTATAGACTAAACTAGTGATAAAACAAGAAACAAAAAGATTCGATTGCAAGATCTAGAGATATACCTTCAAGCACTCACCTCCCCGGCAACGGCGCCAGAAAAGAGCTTGATGTCTACTACACAACATTCTGCTTGTAGACGTTGTTGGGCCTCCAAGTGCAGAGGTTTGTAGGACAGTAGCAAATTTCCCTCAAGTGGATGACCTAAGGCTTATCAATCCGTGGGAGGCGTAGGATGAAGATGGTCTCTCTCAAACAACCCTGCAACCAAATAAAAAGAGTCTCTTGTGTCCCCAACACACCCAATACAATGGTAAATTGTATAGGTGCACTAGTTCGGCGAAGAGATGGTGATACAAGTGCAATATGGATGGTAGATAAAGGTATTTGTAATCTGAAATTATAAAAACAGCAAGGTAACAAGTGATAAAAGTGAGCGTAAACAGTGTTGCAATGGTGGGAAACAAGGCCTAAGGTTCATACTTTCACTAGTGCAAGTTCTCTCAACAATAATAACATAATTGGATCATTTAACTATCCCTCAACATGCAACAAAGAGTCACTCCAAAGACACTAATAGTGGAGAAAAAACAAAGAGATTATGGTAGGGTACGAAACCACCTCAAAGCTATCCTTTTTTATCTATCTATTCAAGAGTCCGTAGTAAAATAACATGAAGCTATTCTTTCCGTTCAATCTATCATAGAGTTCATACTAGAATAACACCTTAAGACACAAATCAACCAAAACCCTAATGTCACCTAGATACTCCATTGTCACCTCAAGTATCCGTGGGCATGATTATATGATATGCATCACACAATCTTAGATTCATCTATTCAACCAACACAAAGTACTTCAAAGAGTGCCCCAAAGTTTCTACCGGAGAGTCAAGACGAAAACGTGTGCCAACCCCTATGCATAGGTTCATGGGCGGAACCCGCAAGTTGATCACCAAAACATACATCAAGTGGATCACGTGAATATCCCATTGTCACCACAGATAAGCACGGCAAGACATACATCAAGTGCTCTCAAATCCTTAAAGACTCAATCCGATAAGATAAGTTCAAAGGGAAAACTCAATCCATTACAAGAGAGTAGAGGGGGAGAAACATCATAAGATCCAACTATAATAGCAAAGCTCACGATACATCAAGATCATGCCATAGAGAGAACACGAGAGAGAGAGAGAGAGATCAAACACATAGCTACTGGTACATACCCTCAGCCTCAAGGGTGAACTACTCCCTCCTCGTCATGGAGATCGCCGGGATGATGAAGATGGCCACCGCTGAGGGATCCCCCCTCCGGCACGGTGCCAAAATAGGGTCCCGATTGACTTTTGGTGGCTACAGAGGCTTGCGGCGGCGGAACTCCCAATCTATCTTCTCCTCCGATGTTTTTAGGGTATATGGGATTATATAGGTGAAAGAAGTCGGTCGGGGGGTGCTTGAGGGGCCCAGGAGACAGGGGTGCTCCCTATAGGGGGGGCGGGCACCCTCCTATCTCGTGGCCTCCTCGACACTTCCCTGGCTTGCACTCCAAGTTCCCGAGAGATCTTCTATTCCAAAAATAACTTTTCCGAAGGTTTCATTCCGTTTGGACTCCGTTTGATATTCCTTTTCTTCAAAATACTGAAATAGGCAAGAAAACATCAATATGGGATGGGCCTCTGGTTAATAGGTTAGTCCCAAAAATAATATAGAAGTGCTTAGTAAATCCCATAATCATCCAAAACAGATAATATAATAGCATGAATGCTTCATAAATTATAGATACGTCGGAGACGTATCACAGTGCCTACTTTTGACATCATATATGTCATCTGCTTAGTTTAGACATGTCCTGTGATGCCACCTGTTTAGTTTCTATATCATATATGGGAATTGTGCAGTCTCATGTCTTTTAGCCAGCCATAATATATGTGAAATGTGTAATGCCATCCTGTTTAACCAGGCATCATATATTTGAATGATATCTTGCCCATCCTTTTCTTCATTACATTTCCATTTGTCGACAATGTTTGTACATTAAACTACTCTTCCTGTGAATTAGCCATTTGTGTGGGAGATGGAAAAATCTGGATTGAAAACAAGGCCTTCAGAGCAGACAGTGCTACATGTCGAAGCAGATCTCTTGTTGGGTCCTGATAGCTCCTTAGAGATGGATTCAGAGACAGATGACCAGTCCTATTCCCCCACCGAGGTGTATGCTCAAACTTGGCACGGTTATACTGCTCATATCATGCATATGGTGTCTTGCATTGCATAGTTTAGACATCATATACACAATATTCAACACCATGTTCTTAGTTCAGACATCATATCGAATGCCCTCTGTTTAGCATATAAATCACATATGTGAATTAAATGATGCGATTCTGATTACTTAGATACCATGTAGGTGAATTATGTCATGCAATCCTGTTTAGTTATTCATCATTTCTTTGAATTATGTTATGTTATGCTATCCAGTTTAGATAGACATCATGTATGTGAAATTATGTCATGCTATCCGTTTTAGTTAAACAATATACATGTCAACTATTTCATGCCTTTTTTCCACCTATTGCATCTGTCTCTCATACAATGTCTGTACATTCAACTATGTTTCCTGTTTATCAGCCATTTGAATTGGAGCGGGTGATGCCAGTATCCAGCGGACTAAAAACACAGTCTTCAAATAAAACAGTGCTACCTCTTGGTGGAGATAGCACCCCGGTTGTACATGCACAAGAACCAGCCCTATCACACATAACCCAAACTCTCGCAGATTGTACCCCTACTGCGATGGACAGAGAACCAGCTTCACCCAATCTAACCCCAACCCCAGCAGATAGTAACCCAGTTCCTGTTGACACAGCACCATCTCCACCACAGAGCTCCTAAACAAGAGCAGTTAGTAAGGCAGCTCCAGTGCCCAAAGGGCCAGTACTACCACGTCGAACCCCAACTCCACCAGTTAGTACGCCTATTCCTGTGGAGGAAGCACAACCAGCTAGTCGTAGTTTAGCAGCTATCGCATTCGATGTTGTTAAATCGTATGTGCGTATCTTCCCATCTTGGAAATATTATACTGAAGATGAAGGAAAATGCCAGCTGCAGGTGTTTGTCCAGGAGTTATGTGTAAGTAATGTTATTCATGGCAATTACTTTGCTTTGTCCCATACATCCTACCTCCATGATGGTTATAATATAGCAAATTTTCCCATTTTTCTCTATAGAGAACGACCGATTTGGAAACTCAGGATGAGGTAACCTGTGCTAATACCTCTGCTATCTTCAAGAATGCTTGGTGGCAGTATCGGAATTACCTGAAGAAAACATACTTCACCGGCAAAGAAACTCATCAAATTCCCTTGTGTTCTCCTGAGACACATCTACTGGACGATGACTGGGAACGCCTTGTTCTGTACTGGTCCCGAACCAAGAATGTGGTAAGGCCTATGAGCTCCTTTTCTATTTTTAAGTATTATATTCTTGCATCTTACTGTACTCTGTTCATGTAGAACAAGTGCCTAAACCTGAAGAACAACTGTTCTAATTTAATATTCCATTGCTATCATAGTTCAAAAAAGCACTAGGTGTTAATTGTGTGTTTTCCCACTGCCTTGCGCTTTACTGACCAAAGCGCATGCTTATGCGCAGTTATGCACAGATTAAGCGTAGTTATGCGCAATGCGTTTTGCCAACGCCTAGAGCCTAGGCGCGCCTTTTTTAACTATGATTGCTTTGCTCTTATATCACTGTATTTACTCATACAAACTTATTTTTAAATTGAAGGATCCAATCGAAAGTCCAATGCCACAGCAGGTATGTTCACACATGTTTCTCTAATAGGTTTGCTCTTATCAATAGCTTTGTTGATTTCAGTTTCAATTGTGTATACAGTTGACTTTCATATCATGCACATTACTAGCATCACAACAGAGCCAATAGTGTTGTTGTACATGTAGACCCGTGGTACCCATCTGAAATCTTGTTGTGCCGTGTAGTTTCCCACGCTTTGTATTCTTTCACTGCTGCTTTGTCTTGAACGAATATGATTTGAACCGTGTCTCTATTTTGATTTGGCAAGACAATGCAATGACCATAGGACATAGATATGTTTGTTTGATGCTTTTATTATGTACTAGTACTTGGCAATAAAAGAATTGGTAGTTTAATCCTGTCCACCTTACTAATGAACTGGTTCACCGAAATGAGTTTCATATACTAGTACATGCTAAACTTGTTATGTGTCTGCTTGTTTCTTCTTTTAGAATGCTGACGTAATATTGGGGAAGAGTGCCTTATTAAGCAATGGTAAAGGAAGTAATGCGGATAAGGTTTAGGATAGTGACACATCCTTGTTAGTCTCCAACAAAGCTTATAAAACAGCTAAGGAAGACTATCTTGAAGACATCAAGACAACCCCAAAGTCATGTCTTGGTTTAGTGTTCGAGTTACTAGCCATTATCGCTTGCACAAGCTATTCAAACTCACTGTCTGAATCAGTTCGGTTTCTTGAGTCTCAACTACAAGCTGAAATACATCGATCAGCTGTGCTGCGACAAGAAGCGGAAGGACTGCGGAAGTCCCTGGATCATTCAGATGCATACTTTCTGGTGCAACAGCAAGCGTTGGAGGATTTTAGCGCCAAACAGGACAAAGCTAATAAGCTTGCTAAGCTTATTGCCAGCATGGTGGATACCCAGGATAACGTTTCTTGAGCTCTTCTAAAGTTGTTTCAGTTATCCTCTTGTTTTGCTGCCGCGTTTATTTGCACTGGTGGCCAATTTTGACGACCAGTGTATGTAATATGCTACTTTGTTCCCTATATTTGCACTGGTGGCAAACTTTGATGCCTAGTGGATGTAATATGTGTAATAGAGGTAATAGGCTAGCGTTAATTGCTTGCTTATTTATTTCCTTATTGTCTTGTTTAGTTGTTTGCTTGTAGTCAGTGCAGTTCTTTTTCTGTGTTTTTCTAGTGGCCACAATAGCCTATTTTTGGTAACTGGCCAAAATAATCATGGCAACACACGGACTGTTGTAACCATGGGCCTCCTGCGGGCCGTATGATCCATGGGCCTTCTTCCGGCCATAGGATCCATTGGCCTTCTATATGGGCCGTAGGATCCATTGGTCTTCTATACTGGCCTTAGGATTCATGGGCCTTCTACGGTTTATAGGGTCCATGCGCCTTCTACGGGCCATACAATCCATGGGCCTTCTATGGGACGTACGATCCATGGTCCTCATACGGGCCGTAGGATCCATGGGCCTTCTACGGGGCGTATCATCGTTTCGCCAATCATAGGTCGTACTATTCATGGACCATAACGGGCCGTTAATAGGCCGTATTTGATAACTCTATGAAAACAGCCCAACGGATTTTTTTTGACATGAAAATGGCCCAACGTATTAACGGTCCACAAACGGGCCAACTCTAATGACGGGCTGAATTTGGCCCACAAGCAGAAAATGACAGTAACGGGTCGTATGTAACCGAATGTTGCAAATGAGCCCAAGAATCAATGGGCCCTGAGAAGGCCGAAAGATAACTTGGGCTGGAAATGGCCCAATAGAATAATGGGCCGTTAATGGGTATAAAGTGATACACTATTCATTACGGGCCAGTTTCACCACGGACCGTTAATGGGCCAAGAGTTACAAAGGGCCTCATATGGTCCGAAAGAAGTCATGGGCCACACATGGGCCGGAAGTTAAAACAGGCTGGAATCATATTGGACGGCCCAAATGACGCTACTGGGCCTAATTCGGAGAGGTCGTAACGGGCCCTGGGTTAGCGGGCTGTAAATGGGCTATATGCGAACATGCCGTTAACAGGCTTTCCGTGGGCCGGGCCGCCACCTTTTGACCAAGTCAAACGGGCCGGCCTTTTCACAGGAATGGGCCTCTATTGGGTCGTGCCACGTGTCACCGTATCATAGGCGCCTTCGGTCCAATGAGTGGATGACATCTGTCCCAACGGTGAGCCGACACGTGTTTGCTCCAGCCAATGATGATTTTACACGTGGAAAATCCCCATTGGTCGGGGCTGTTAACGGGTTATCGGATCCAAAACCCGACCCGACAACTTAACGGCGTTCCGTTACAGTGGATGCCACATGTCGGTCACCCTTGACAAAAGCACTTCTGTGACGCACGATTTATCGTCATGGAAGTGGACACTTCCGTGATGATAATTTTGGTAATGTCATGGAACACTTCTACGACAGCACAGGTATGACTATCTTGATTCTGTCATAAAATTGTCATGGATGTACATGCATGACAAAAAACGTGGCCTACTGTGACAAACACGTATCATCACGGAAGTGTATTTTTTTTGTAGTGCCTACGATATTCTCTTCAACGGATTGTGCCCTAAAGAATCCAACAAAATCAGCCGTCTTGAGAATGTAAAGGAAATTTGAGATACTTTGATTGATATGCACAAAGTACCGACTCCGTCAAGGAATCCAAGTTGGATGTGCTTCAAAGTCAGCTTGACAAGTTCAAAATGAAGGATGGTGAAGGTGTCGTTGAAATGTACTCTAGGCTTGCTCTCATCACAAATGAGATTGTCGGCTTAGGAAGTGAAGAGATGACCGACAAATTCATCATCAAGAAGATCCTAAGAGCCTTGGATGGAAAATATGATACCGTGTGCACTTTGATCCAAATGATGCCAAATTACAAAGATCTCAAGCCAACGGAAGTCATTGGAAGAATTGTTGCTCATGAGATGTCACTCAAGGATAAAGAAGAGCTTCACAACAAGTCTAGCAGTGCTTATAAAGCCTCATGTGATGCTCCTACATAATCAAATGAGAAACAAGCCTTCAATGATTAATTGAGCCTAATGGTGAAGAAGTTCAACAAATTCTACAAGAGTAGAAGCAAGGAAAGAAGTTCCAAGTCAAGGTCCTACAATGACAAAAGATCTTCTAGTCGTGAGCGAAATTGCTACAATTGTGGAAGACCCGGATGCTACTCCAATGAGTGTACGGCTCCCTACAAAAGAAGAGAAGACTCACCTAAAAGGAGAAGAAAAAGGGAAGAATCACCTCCAAGAGAGAGAAGGGGTAGAGATGATCGCTATGAATGAAGAACCTCTCGTAGAAGCAAGGATTCAGAAAGGAAGGACAAGTCATCAAGGAGCTATACAAAATGAAGACATCAAGCTCATGTTGGTGAACGGGTATCCGGTTCCGACTCCGACCACCACTCCGAGAGAAGATATCACTCTGAAAGGATCGAGAAGAGGTGTCTAGAGGGGGGGTGAATAGACTCTAAGTAAGAAAAGTTGCAGTTTTTAATCTCTTTAAGTTGAAGTGGATTTTTGGCACAAGTTTTAACATTCACAATACATATCAACCACGCATGACAAGAGTATATGAGCAGCGGATAGTAAAGCATGCAAATTGCAAGAATGTAAAGAGATGGGATTGGAGTGTGCAAACGCAATTTGGAGACACGGAGAGTTTTTATCCGTGGTTTCGATAGGTGGTGCTATCAGACATCCACGTTGATGGAGACTTCAATCCATGAAGGGTAACGGTTGCACGAGTCCACGGAGGGCTCCACCCACGAAGGGTCCACGAAGAAGCAACCTTGTCTATCCCACCATGGTCGTCGCCCACGAAGGACTTGCCTTACTCGGGTAGATCTTCACGAAGTAGGCGATCTCCTTGCCCTTACAAACTCCTTGGTTCAACTCCACAATCTTGATGGAGGCTCCCAAGTGACACCTAACAAATCTAGGAGACACCACTCTCCAAAAGGTAATAGATGGTGTGTTGATGATGAACTCCTTGCTCTTGTACTTCAAATGATAGTCTCCCCAACACTCAACTCTCTCTCACAGGATTTGGATTTGGTAGAAAGAAGATTTGAGTGGAAAGCAACTTGGGGAAGGCTAGAGATCAAGATTTATGTGGTAGGAATGGAATATCTTGACCTCAACACAAGTGTAGGTGGTTCTCTCTCAGAAAATGTATGTTGGAAGTGTAGGCATGTTCTGATGGCTCTCTCCATGAATGAAGAGTGGGTGGAGGGGTATATATAGCCTCCACACAAAATCTAACCGTTACACACAACTTACCAAACTTGTTGGGACCGAATCGTGCAACTAATCCCTGGGTGGTTTTGGTAATTCTTAACAACATATAGCTCATTGAACTAATGCTCTTTCAAGATGATCATTTCAGACACTTCAATAGTTAGCATGGCATGGACTAGAGATGTCGACCCCTCAAAATGCAAAGGATACATATTGGCAACAAGCTCAAGACTCTACTTTTTTATTTAAGTGATCCAAGATCACATTGAGTCCATAGGAAAGCCAATACTATTAAAAGGGGATGAGGTGTTGCTTAATGGATTTCTTGCTCACATTTCTTAGTGACATGCTCCAAAACCCTCAACCACTTTCTCACTTCCACATATGTCCCAAACCTAAAAGTCAAATTCGGCCCCACCGATTTGATCTACCCGGTGCCACCGAGTTTCGTTTGACATAGCCACTGCCACAAACCCTAGTCACTTAGGGATCTCGGTCTCACCCAGATGGGATGGCAAACTCACCGTTTCTTTTTTGTAACAATCAGGCCCACCAAAATGACTGAATCGGTCCCACCGGGTCTGCAATGCAAACTCCCTGATCCTTTTCATAACACTTCGGTCTCACTGAAGTGAGCGAATCGGTCCCACCGAGTTTGCATGACCAACTCTCAATGTGCCTATTACTGAAATTGGTCCCACCGAGTTGATGTGATCGGTCACACGGAGATTACGTCATGTCCTAACCCTAGCAAATCGTTTCCAACGAGTTGACTGTATCGGTCCCATCGAAAATCCTAACGTTCATATTTTGACCTGAATCGGTCTGACCGAGTTTCGTGATTCGGTCCCACCGAGTTTGGGAATTTGTGTGTAACAGTTAGATTTTATGTGGAGGCTATATATACCCCTCCATCCACTCTTCATTCATGAGGAGAGCCATCCGAACGTGCCTACACTTCCACTACTCATTTTCTGAGAGAGAACCACCTACTCATGTGTTGAGACCAAGATATTCCAATCCAACCATATGAATCTTGATCTCTAGCCTTTCCCAAGTTGATTTCCACTCAGATCATCTTTCCACCATAGCCAAATATGTGAGAGAGAGTTGAGTGTTGGGGAGACTATCATTTGAAGCACAAGAGCAAGGAGTTAATCATCAATATACCATCTATTACCTTTTGGAGAGTGGTGTCTCCTAGATTGGTTAGGTGTCGCTTGGGAGCCTCCGTCAAGATTGTGGAGTTGAACCAAGAAGTTTGTAAGGGCAAGGAGATCGCCTACTTCGTGAAGATCTATCCAAGTGAGGCAAGTCCTTCGTGGGCGATGGCCATGGTGGGATAGACAAGGTTGCTTTTTCGTGGACCCTTCATGGGAGGAGCCCTCCATGGACTCGCACAACCGTTACCCTTCATGGTTGAAGTCTTCATCAATGTGGATGTACGATAGCATCACCTATCGGAACCACGCCAAAAATCTCCGTGTCAACATTGCGTTTGCTCCTTTCCAAGTCCTCCCATTTATCTTCTTGCAAGTTGCATGCTTTACTTTCCGCTGCTCATATACTCTTTGCATGCTTGCTTGAATTGTGTTGAGATTGCTTGACTAGTGCTAAGTTGCTAAAATCTGCCAAGAATTAAAATTGGGAAAAGGTTAAGTTTT
Organism: Triticum dicoccoides; assembly: GCF_002162155.2. Classification (NCBI taxonomy): domain Eukaryota; kingdom Viridiplantae; phylum Streptophyta; class Magnoliopsida; order Poales; family Poaceae; genus Triticum; species Triticum dicoccoides. The sequence continues at coordinate 666,092,477 of NC_041389.1, read as the reverse complement.
TATTAATTTGGTCCTCGAGAATAATCAATAAAGTGGCCGCATGCATCTCCCAGATGCAAAGGCCGGGGGTCATCCTCCTTTTCTAAAAAAAACTTTTGCTTTATATTTGATCCTTGTGTAAGTTGTCTGTGTCGTCTGTAGCTGTATCTCAATACTTCGAAAGTGTTTTTCTCGGCTTGAGCTCACATGAGCTCAAGTAGCAGTAAAATTATAAAAATCTAAAAATCTAAATTTATTTGGTACTAGCAAACATTGACAAATGTTTTCATTGATTGCAAAGTTTCATCACGAAATGGCAAAAAAAAAACAATGCTCCAAAATGCTTTTGAAAATAAAACTTTTGGAGCATCGTTTTTTGCCACGTTTTTCATTAATGTCATGCGATGTTCAAACTTTGCAAGCTATCAAAGAATTTGTCAATGTTTCCTAAAAAATTGAGATTTTTTAAATTTTGCTTTCATTTTTTTATTTTACAGCTCTCGGTTCCATCTCCAATAGGGTACTATTGGACTTCTCCAATATAATTTTTTATTAGTGGAGAGGTGTTTTTGAAACACAAGGCAAAAGCTTTGCCCCTTTCATTAGAAGATGGTTGTTGCCTAGTTAATCACAGAAACTGGGCAAAAACTGATACAAACAGAGCCATGTCCACTCAAACAACGACATTACAAGCCCACGACCACTCTCGCCAACTGCTAGACAAACATCACATCAACACACTAACTAAACTCACACAAGTCAACGGTAACCTGCTCCGCCGAACTAGCCAGCATCCAACCACATCGCCGAGGAGAAGAAGTTGCGATTGATATAGAGGAGCAAACCCAGGACCCTCCCTCAACGGTGAAGATGCCTGCACTCCACTGGACTCGTGCTCAATGCGACTCACGGTACACCAATGACCAACCTCAAGAGCAACCTCGCCGCCCACGCGACATGAGGTCAGCGCATTCAAAGTTGTCGAAATGTTTGGACGACCGCCCTGACTTCCATCCACTCCTGCGTGTCCTATGTGGTCCACGAGCACAACCTTATGGGGTTGCCGCCCCGACATACCATCGCTCGCACTCGAGCCGCAACACTGCATGACAAAACTACCCGCACGCGAAGTTGCACAACAGATCTCCAATACACTTTGGTCTCATAGACTTACTAAGCATTGATACAAGGAGTTCGCCTTCTCGCGGAGGACATTCCTCTCCTTGCACATATGTGTGTCCATGTAATTCCTGACACTTTCTTTAGGGCTCAAATTGGCTGTAACGTCAGGTGACTTAGGGTCACGACATATGGGGCCACAAACCAAATGGTCCACATATTATTATTTTTGAACACAAAGGCAAAAGATTTGCCTCATTCATTAATTAAGGGAGGAGACAAGGTTTAAGTCGGAGCCACATGAGGCCCACTGAATACAAAGTCATTACTCTCGCGGCATCAAATTACTCAGGCGTTTTGCCCCCGCTAGCACCCAGAGCCTAGCTTCCTCCTTCAAGTTTCGCAAGATGATTTGGGGGGCGTCTATTTCTTCTGGAAGACCCTTGCATTTCTCTCATTCCAAATGGTCCAGGTGGTGAGCAAGGTGGGGGTCGCCATCGCCTTGCTGCCTGGCCATATGAGTCCACCAACTACTGAGAGAGTGATGAGCCGCCCACTGGTTGGTGTTGATATCGCCAATTTGCAACCAATCTCTAATCAGCCTCCACAACCGCCTAGTGTACCGACATCTGTAGAAAAGGTGAGCGGCGGACTCGAACTCCCTCTTGCATAACGGGCAGAGACCACAATTTTGCAACCCGCGCCGCTCTAGGCGGTCAGCCGTCCATGCCCTATTTTGGATGGCTAGCCATGCGAAGAATTTGACCTTGGGGGTGCCCAGACTTTCCAAATGACCTTGTTCATGGGTGTGAGGATAGCTCCCATGAATTGCGCCTTATATGCTGATTTGGCCGAGTATTCCCCATTAGGGGAGAGCTTCCAAATGATGGTGTCATGGACATCTTGGGAGATGTTTATATGAGAGAGCAGAGACCACAGTTCGACGAATTGGGTCACATGATTCCAAGTCAGCTCACAATGCATGTTGATGGCCTTGATCCACGCATCATCGTGCAAGGCCCTACTAACCTTCCAACTTTTGCGCTTCGAGATCTTGTATATGAGGGGTGCAACATCAATTGGCTTCTTGCCGCTAAGCCACGGCGCGTCTCAAAATGGCGTCCTTTCCCCATTGCCAACTGTGATGGTAGTGAGAGCATAAAAAAGATCCATGTCCTCTATGTCGCATGGGTTTCCCGAACCAACCCAAATCTTCGTTGGGTCATGCCACTCATACCATGGCGAACGCAACCAGAGAGCTCTGGCAAATTTGTCAAGATGTAGTACACCTAATCCTCCTAGGTGAGTAGGCCTACAGACCGTTTCCCAATTAACCTTGCACTTCCCTCCGGAGACCTTTTTCGTGCCTGCCCAAAGGTAAGCACGCTCAATCTTATTGATGCTCTGGAAAACGGATGGTGGCACAATGATTGGGGTGAGGTGGTGGATGGCCTAGGAGGTGAGGACCGACTTCACAAGAGCCCCACGTCCAATGGGGGTGATATGCATGCCCTCCCAAGGCACAAGCTTGTTCGCAATTTTGTCCTCCAGGTGTTGATAGTCCACTCACTTAAGTTGCCAAACAGAAAGCGGCAATCTGAGATATCTGATGGGGAAAGAAGCTCGAGTGGCTAGCATGTCCTCAAGTATGGCGTCCAAATCCAAGTGCCAACACCGAATAGGCACCACAGAGCTCTTGTGTAAGTTTGTGTGCATCCCTGTGACCTCACCAAACCCCTCTAGGATGTCGGTCAGGTTTCTAATATCCTCCCGAATTGGCGCCACAAAGACAGCCGCGTCGTCAGCATAGAGTGATGTCCGAATAATGGTGCCACGCCCTCTAATCTTGTGCAGAAGTCCAATCCGCGTGACTGAGTTGAGAAGTTGTTGTAGCGGGTCAATCACAATAACAAAAAGAAGCAGTGACATCGAGTCTCCTTGCCGAAGGCCCTTCCTGTGGCTAATCGGAGAACCAGGAACCCCATTGAGGAGCACCCGTGATGATGAGGTGCTAAGAAGGGCAGCAATCCAGTCACGAAATCTGCTAGGGAAGCCGCACCGCTGAAGAATATCAAGGACATATTCCCACCGGACCGAGTCAAAAGCTTTTCGGATGTCCAGTTTGAAAAGGAGTGAAGGAGTCTTATTCTTGTGGAGGCGGCGTGCAAGGTTTCTAACGTACATGAAGTTGTCATGAATGCTTCTCTTCTTTATGAAAGCACTTTGGGCGTTGGATATGAGGTTGTTCATGTGTGGGCTAAGCCTCACTGCAAGCATCTTGGAGACAATCTTGGCAATGGCATGGATGAGGCTAATGGGCCGGAATTCGGTGATGTCTTCTGCCCCATCCTTCTTGGGCAGAAGCATAATATTAGCGGAGTTGAGCCACTGGAAGTTGTCTACATGTAGGTTGCCAAAGTTATGAATCACAACCATGACCTCCACCTTAATGATATCCCAACAAGACTTAAAGAAAGCCCCCGTAAAGCCATCTGGGCCGGGTGCCTTGTCGCACGGCATATGATCAATGGTGCACTTGACCTCCTCTTCAGTGAAAGGTGAATCAAGACCTTCCAAATCAACCTGGCCCATTTCAATATGTGCCCAATTAAAATCCCGACTCCTTGGCATGCCTCTTCCAATGGCGCTGGAGAAATGATTATGCACAATAGTTTCCTTCTCCAAGTGGTCGGTGACCCACCCATTGTTATGCTTTAACCGGTGTATGTAGTTCTTGCGCCGTCTACCGTTGACCCTGAGATGGAAAAACTTGGTGTTAGCATCTCCCTCTCTGATGTTGGAAATGCGAGCACACTGCTTCTTACGCGCCCTCTCTAACACAGCCAGGCTCATGACCCGCCTCTTCAGCCTAATCCGGAGGTCCTGCTCATCATGAGAGAGAGGGCGAGATTCTTGAGCAATGTCAAGTTGAAGGATGATCAGCAAGGCCGCATGAAGATGAAGCTTGGCCTTGGAGAAGAGTCCCTTACTCCATCTAGACAGATGCAAGCTCGTATTCTTTAGCTTATGGAATAAAACATGATAGGGCTCCGAGTGAGAGATTGGTTCTTGCCAAGCCTGCTGCACAACACCCATAAAACCTGGGATCTTTGTCCAGAAATTCTCAAACTTGAACGTGCGAGGTCGCCGAGGGCCACTGTCATCGGCAAGAAGAAGGGGGCAGTGATTGGATAGGGAGCTTGACAGGGCATGCAAGATGTGTGAGTCAAAATGTATGTCCCATTCAGAATTGCAAAAGAAGGAGTCGAGTTTGCACAAGGTGGGGTTCTCCCTTTCATTGCTCCAAGTGAACCGACGATTCTGTAAGTGGATTTCCTTGAGCTCACAAAGATTCAACGCTGCTCTAAATTGGTTTATCCGGCTAATGTTGATGTTTCTCTTATTTTTGTCTCGCGCCCGGTAAATTTGGTTAAAGTCACCGAGAGCAAGCCATTTGACTCCGGCATTTGGCTTCAGGGCCACCAGCTCTGTGAAAAAATCATTCTTCCGGCCGGAATCCGTTGGGCCATAGACGGATGTGATCAAAAACTGTGAATCAGAGTTGCGGATGTTTATGTTGGCGGAGAGACAAAATTCGGAGGTCCTCACATTTGAAACCTCAACAACAGAGTCATCCCAGAGCATGACTAAGCCACCGCGAGTGCCATTGGCGAGCCTTTGAGCAAATCTACGGAGCCGGTTGCCGCCAAGATAGCAAGCAAGGAATTGATCAATACATGCCATTTTCGTTTCCTGAAGACAAACAATGTGGCAAGAAGAAGCGGAAATTGTTTCATGGACCGTCGCACGTCTGTCAGGGCAGTTTAACCCCCTGACATTCCAACTCATGATGTTAATCTTGTGTTCTACCATTGGGAAACAGAGCAGTCTTCATAAAGTAGCCTCCCAGGCCAAGTTCACATAGCAGCCACAAAGGGCACAACAGAACCAGCATGCTGCACAGCAGCTGATGCCAATAGGGTAGATTCATAACACAAACATGAGCCCCACAACATAACAGAGATACAGATAGTTTTGCTAACATGATGAACTAAAAAGCTACAACGGGTGAGCCTTTGAAATGCTTCAGGCTCCAGTGCCGACCTCCGAGCTGACGACGCCGTCATGGTCCAGTGCAGCAGCTCCGCCATGCTCCAGCAGTGTGTCCTCCACTTCAGCAGCCCGGCCTGAGAGCATCTCCAACAGCCGCGCTATACTAGCGCCGCGCCACAAATTAGTCGGTTTTAGCGCGCGCGCAACGCGGCGGGTCGCTCCAGCGGGTGCGCAAAAACGGCGCGCGTGCTATAACGAGTTGGGCGCGCTGTCGGAAACACTGCCCCGCGCGATGTATTTCGGGCGCCCGCTGCAGTGCGCGGCACACTCGGGCACTCGCTCTCGCACTTCCTCTCCCACTTCCACCCCATCCGGCCGCACCGCCGCCGCCGCCCGCGCCCCCCGGCGACCATTCAGGCGCTTCCCCGGCCTATCCCCGCGCCGCCGCGCTTCCGCCCCATCCCTCCTAGTCCCGCCGACGCTCGCGCGCCTCCGTCGTCCGAGGAACAGCGCCCGAGCGCTTGCTTCCGCACCGCGCCCGCAAGGTGTTCGACAAAACGCCTACAAGGTATGTATTGCTCAAACTTCATGAATTTGGTGCATGTTTTGAATTGTAGTTTTTATAGTATAGTATTGAACATTGTAGATGAGTTCGTCGTTTGATTCTTCCAAAGAAGAATTTGATATGGAAGAGGAGGAGGATCTTGCAATGATCCTAGCTATGCATATCAATAAAAAACTGAAGCACGGTGGTTCAGTTATGGGTCGAGAGAAAATTTGGAGAGATAGGATTGATGCCCATAACAGATTGATGAAGAACTATTTCGTGGAGAATCCCACATACCAGGAGTCGTATTTTAGTCGCCGGTTTAGGATGAGCACCGACTTGTTCAGGCGCATTGCAGAGAAACTAGCGAGCCATGACCGGTTTTTCCAGCAAAGGAGGAATGCCGCCGGAGAGCTCAGGCATATCACCTTTCCGAAGGTGACAGCCGCTTTGCGTATGTTGGCATACGGTATCCCGGCTGATCTAGTTGATGATCACTTGGCTATGGGTGAGAGCCAAGCCATCATGTGTGTCAAGCGCTTTGCAGTGGGAATTGTGCAAGTGTTTGGCGAGGAGTATTTGAGATCTCCCACTGCTGAAGACGCCGCAAGGCTATTGGCGATGAACAAAGCGCGCGGCTTTCCTGGCATGCTTGGCTCAATAGATTGCATGCATTGGAGTTGGAAGAATTGTCCAAAGGCATGGCATGGGCAATTCCATGGCCAAAAAAAGGGTTCCAATATAATCCTTGAAGCGGTGGCCGATCAGGAGACTTGGATTTGGCATGCATTCTTTGGAATGCCTGGATCTTTGAATGACATCAATGTGGTCAACCGGTCACCACTGATGAATAAGATTGCAAACGGTGAGTTGCCACCTGTGCAGTTTGTAGCAAATGGTCGTACGTACAACTATGACTATTATCTAGCGGATGGCATCTATCCAAAGTGGCAAACCTTCGTGAAGCCGTTGAAAAAGCCGGAAGGTAAGAAAAATCTTGATTTCCACAATGCTCAGGCGGCGGCTAGAAAAGATGTGGAGGGAGCATTTGGGATTTTGCAAGCCCAATTTGCTATTGTGAGAGGACCGGCTAGATTTTGGGATCAAAAAATGCTTTGGTACATCATGCACGCTTGTGTGATCATGCACAACATGATCATCGAGAATGAGCGTGGCCAAGATTTAGACTACTCACAGTATGAACTCTTGGGACATCCCGTACGAGTGCGACGGAGGGCTGAAAGGGTAGCCCGTTTTATTGCCTCCTATCATGCCATTTGGTGTCCCGCAACGCACAATGAACTTCAGAATGATCTGATTGAAGAGTGGTGGGCATGATATGAACGACAAAGAGCATCATGATTTCTGCATTCGACATTGTATTGTTTACGAACTATTTGTTGTGTTTATTGCATTATTTGTTGTACTGAACAATAAACTATTTGTTTGAGTTGTAATGATAACGAAATTGAACTATTTATTGTTGATTTATTTTGTTTGTTTGATCATTTTTGCTCTTCTTTTTTGAAATGTATATGTGGTTTGTGCGGCGCGCGCGCTGTATTTTTGCGCTCGGCTGGAGCGGCGCGCGCGCGCTGCATTATAGCACGGCTGCTGAAGCCAGCGCTGGCGGCCGCGCTAAACCAGCCAAAGCGCGCACGGCAAACAGGATTTTTGCGCACGGGGCATAGCGCGGCTGTTGGAGATGCTCTTAGTCAAGTTGGAATAGTGCCCTAAGTGCAGAGATCACCGTTCCTGGGACTTGATCCTTGAACTGGTCGGCGAGCTCTTTCATCGCGCGCTCAGTAACATCCTCTCCATCTTTGACGATTCCCAGACCACGGCACACAAAAGCCTGGTCCTCCTTAGCAGCAGGGGCGGCCCGGCGGTGCGCTTTGATTCTTCCACTAGACCGCCGAAGAGAGAACCCACCGTTGCAGTCGATGTCCATCCCGGCCAGAGTCTTGCGCCTGTTGGTGAGTGCCCTTGACTGCTGGACAGGAGGCGAAAGCAGCAGCGGCGCTGAGGCCTGCACGAAGAGTGGATCCAAGATGTCCGAGCTATCTTCTTCAGTGGCAGTCGGGACGGACACAACCGCACTCTCCACGGGAGCCTCGAAACCAGGTGGACGAGGCGGCGTAACCACAGACAAAGGTTGGACGAGACGGCACGGTGAACATAGTTGTAGGGCCGCCTGAACGCCGGCGGAGAGCGCGTCCATTGGCGGGACATGGCCGCCCTTTGAGCTTGGCATCGCCGGAAGCACCGAAGAGGGAGATTCCGGTGGCGTGAGGTTGCTGCGAGACCGTTGCCTGGCCACGTGTGGTGAGACCTGACGATGGGGGCTGCGTCCCCGCTCCTGCGTTGGGGTAGTAGGCAGCGTGACCAGGCCAGCGTCTACAGCCCCAGGCTGCTGAATGCGACGCCACACCAGGGCACCAGCAGCATCACGATGTAGCCTGGCCAACGGCGTGCTCTCCCCTTGAACAACTGTCGCCGGCGTAGGTGCGGCACCCCGGTGACGATCACGACGGTCCTCAGCATGCCTTCCTTCATCCCGTCGCCCCTCCCTGTCGCGCCTCCCCTCCGCAGCGCGCGAGCGACTACGAAAGAAGCGGTCGGACCATGACCCTTGGCGCTCGCCTGGGCGCCCACGCCGATCTGCGTCGTCTCTGTCTCGGCGGCGTCTTTCGTCGTCATCGTCGCGGCGACGGCGGTCGTTGTCGTTGTTGCGTCGTCCACCTTGGTTGCTCTCCCTGATGGCAACCTCTCCATCAATGATCCCATATTGCCAGTCGAACTGGTGCTGGTAGCGCGGTGTTTAGCGTCCTGGCCAAAGTCTTCATGCAGGTCGAGATGCACGATCACCCGGTACGTGAGCCCAAGCCTCCCCTGCTGTTGTGTGGAGGAAGAGCTGGCTGCAGCAGAGTTGAAGCCAGGGAGCGGCTCAGAGCTGGAGACGATGATGTTGCTGCCGGTCGCGTTGCCGCCGATGAGTGTCAGCCACATGACCTTGGGAATCGCTGATGGATTGGCCGTCCAAGCCCAGAGGTTGAGCGACGACGCGTCTTCTTTCTGGGTCGTGGCCGCATCAAAGTAGTGCATGACGGCCACGCCGCCGATGAGCTTGCCCACGACCTCCTCGTTCCACGCGTTGAGTGGAACATTCTCCAGGCAGAGATGCACATGATTGACCCTAAGTCAGTGAATCTCGACTGCTTTTCGAATCGGTCTTATACTAATTACAACTTGTGTGATATACTCATGTGGGGGAGCTGCCATTCCTTTCCGGACATTCCTAGAAGAAGATCTCCAATACATGCAGCGTCCATTTATCTGAGTGATTTTTTTTCTTTTTTTTCTCCCCCTAGCCATGGACCGGCATGACCGTGAGCTTGTGGCGAGGTACGACATGGGAGCGAGCTTGGGACAGGGAGGTCCCGTGGAGGCGGCGACATGGCGGCTATGTCTGGCATGACCAGGGGGTAGACCCGTGGCGGGGTGTCATCTTTCTTACTTGTTGCTAGTTAGGTCCTTCGGTTCTATTTTCGTTTCATTTTTTTGTTAAGTCATTAACAGGCGGAGCCACCAAAAAAGTTAACAGTGGAGCGTTGTCTTCTTTTGTGCACATCACATCGCCGTACATGAAATAATGCATTATGTTGTTAGATATGTGCCCAACGACTTATTGTTTGTGATGAAAGTTTGACGAAACATGACCATTGGTGGCAGAGACACAAGAGAAGAAGGTAGTCGAGCTGCAGTTTGCCTCATTTTCTGCACCGTCAATTTGGTGGTCCGTCAGTCAAGGGCATTGCATTGTCTAGTGTTGGTACTCACATCGTCAATGCCCCAGTCATATCTTCATTCGGTGGTATCTCACCGTGTAGGTGTATATTGTCCGTGTCTTCTTAGTAAACAAGGTTCTTGGTATAGCTTTTGCTCATCATGGTGCAATTTTTTTATTTTTTTTATGAAAATTAAACCAAACATGATTTATATTTAACTTTTCTACTTATTTGTAACTTATTTTTATTGTGATAAATTTTTAGTTACTATAATTTGTCTATTACTGAGTTGACATAGTCAATCACATAATGATGTTGCTAAATATTAATTATTATGTTTATTTGTTATGTAGTTGTAGTATATGTATATACATATATCATTATCATTTAAACTTTGAGTTGTGTTAAATTTAAATTGTAATGTGTAACAAAAGTTTACTGTGAATTATGCTTTGACATTGCACAGACTATGTATTGTATAGATATATCTGTGTGGTATATCATGGTAGAGATATTTAATACACACTGTGCATGTTTTGCCACTTTAAATTTTGTTTTTGCCACTTTAGATTTTGCCAATTTTCCTTATGCCACTCTAGATTTTGACACTTCACTTTTGCCACTCTTAATTTTTGACAATTATCACAATTGCCATTTTGTGGCAAAAACAAAATAATTTTATTTTATATTTGTCACTCTTAGATTTTGATAATTATCACAATTGCCACTCTGAAAATTTTGCTTTTGCCACGAGAATGGCAATTGTGATAATTGTCAAAAACTAAGAGTGGCAAAAGTGAAATGTCAAAATCTAGAGTGGCATAAGGAAAATTGGCAAAATCTAAAGTGGCAAAAACAAAATTTTCTCGTGTAATAAATATCTCAATGATGTTTTGTAGGATATGATTAGGTAAGTTCAAAGTGTATCTCTTGGATACTAAAAGTGCAATCATGGCTTTAATCGTACTTCAATATTGATGACAACTCGCAGTAGCAAACTTGGGCAGATAAATTTTAGGGTTTGAAATTGCCCTCCTCTGAGCCAAATAAAAAGAAATTGCCCGTGTCTTTGCACAGAACGCGTCATATCCCATCGACGAGAGAACAAGGTGATTCCTATTTGACACTCACTCGTAAGCATCAAAAGGGCGTGGCTTCTTGAAGCACGGCCTCCCGACGCCCAAGTTTGGGCAGGCCCACAGTCGCCTGTTGTTTCTTCTTTTTTCTGCTTCTTTTTCCTTTCCTTTTTTCTTTTCCCTTTTTCTTTCCCTTTTTTTCTAGTTTTTTTTCTATTACTTTTCTTTTCTTTTCCTTTTAATCTTTTTTTTTCGTGTATTATACAAAGTTCACCGCGTCTTACAAAACGGTTCATCGTATATTAAAACAATGTTCATTCTCCACTACAAAAAGTACATCGTGCATTATAAATATGTTCATCGTTTATTGAAATTGTTCAATGAATATACAAATGTTCGCTGTATTTTTCAAATTTGTTCTGCATATGTTACCCAATCATTCAATTAGTATTAAAAAAATTGTTGAACATATATTAGAAAATGCTCAATGTGTATGTGAAAATTGTTCAATGTATGCATTCATATTTGTTTTCGAAAAATTTCACCATATATTAAAAAAAGTTCATCGTGTATATTAAAATGTTCATAGTATATTAAGAAAATGTTCAATTGTATGTTTCATAGTATATGAAAAAAGTTCAACGTATGTTACAAAATGTTCAATGTATATTCTTCAAAATGTTCAAAACAAAAAGCAATCAAAAAAATGATGCAAACAAAATTCACAAATCCATCGGTGTTTCGATGAAGCATTGCCGAGGCGCCGGAGTTGCGTCGAGGCATCGTCGGGTTCTCCGGTGCTGCGATGAAGCATTGCCGGGGCTCCGGGGCTGCATTGGAGCATCGCCGGGCTGGTCGATGTTGCGTCGGAGCATCGTATGCGGCCGATGACGAGGTTGCTGCGACCAGATGAGATTCCGGCGAACGGCAACGCTGCATTGTTTGCCGGGGAGGGCCTGCTGCTTTTAACGACTGGGCGCTACGAGAGAAGAATGCGAAGGAAGAAGATGAAGACACGATGTTGGGAGCCTGCGATCTAACGGCCACCTACGCCCAAATCAGCCGGCTGCGCAGGCTGATCTTTTCTAAGATCATCCGACTTACTCGTAGCAGGCGTCTTTCCCTTTTGGGATTGTGCGAGGCCGAATGGTAAATGACTAACAAACTGGCCCATTTATTCAGGCCCACGTGCTTCGGAACTACTACAACGGCCCAAACATAAGCTCGCCGCCGCACCCCATTCCTACCGTCGGATCTGTATCCAACACTCCATAGGAAAACCTTAAGCCTCAGTACACGCGCGCCTCCGTTCAGTTCGTTCTGGCACTCCCACCAACGCCTACCCGCCGCCCGCCGCCCGCCGCGACAGCAACGCGGCCGCCGCCCCCCGCTCCAGGTGAGCGCACCGCCGTCCCATCCCCCGCGCGCCCGCGCCCACAGCAGCTGTCTCTTCCATCCTCCCCTTTTCCGCCTAGGCATTCCTCCGAACACCTTCCCTGCTCGCGCGCGCATGCTGCCAGACCAACGGCGAGAGCGTCTAACCCGTCGTCGTCTTTGTGCAGGTGGTTTTCTTCAGACAAAGGGGGGCCGAGAAATGCCGCTTGGTGTACGGTTGAAGTGGCGGCAGACGAGCACGGCGAGCCAGCTGAGCGCCAAGAGGGACATGAGCGGCGGCGGGACCGGGATGGCCGGCGGGAAGACGGGGAACAGGAGGGAGGACGCCAGAGGGAAAGGAGGGGCCAGGTTCGGTGACCGGGGCAATGGGGAGGAGAGAGAAGAGCGCGGTGGGCGTGGGCGCGGAGGGGGTACGGAGCAGAAGAGGTGGCGGAGCGATGCAGGGTCTCAAGGAGACGCCAGGAGGGCTTCGTCTGGGTTTGACAGCAGGAAGAGGAAGGCTGATCGTGACTCGGGGTACGGCGATTACAACGCCGCGTCGTTTTCTAAGCCAAGGATGGACAGAAAGAACCCTTCCGATGGAACCCGTGGCAAGTTTTCTTCTCGAGGAGGCGACGGGTTTAAGCCCCGGAGATCTGAAGAGGGTGAATTTCGGCCGATGAGAAGGAGTAGCAGCAATGGTTCTGGTATGGGCAGAGGGGGTGGCGATAGGTTCAAGCCTCGAGGTATGGAAGATGGTGGCTTTCGTTCAGTGAGAAGGGATAGCAGCAAAGGTTCTGGTATGGGCAGAGGGGAAGGTGAAAGGTTCAAGCCTCGAGGTTCGGAAGATGATGGCTTCCGTTCAATGAGAAGGGATAGCAGCAAGACCTCTGGTGGAAGTAAAGGGGACAAGGGTCGATCAATGGTCTGTATGAATTCACAAGCCTCCAAGTGGAAGAAATTTGACAAAGACATCAGGGTCGATCGTCGAAATGGTGGCGCCACAAATGCCGATTTGGATGAGCATGATGCCGGAAGCAGGAAGTCTGATGATTCACGCCAAAATACTGAAGAGAAGCCCCGTGCGCGTCCTACTCGAGTGCTGGACAAGACTGGGAAGAAACTCAGGGTCTATAAGAAGGATTCAGTTTCTGATTCTGAGGAAATTGCTCCTCCTAAGAAGAGAAAGCGAATGAAACTAGATCCTTATGACACATCAAACAAACGAATTGAGGAGGCAACTCCCAAACAAGATGGTACGAATGCTATCTTACCATTTTTAAAGTGCCGCAGAGGATTCATTTGTGCATATGTACATCCTGTTTCATGTAAACGGCCCCTCAAATCCTGTGATAGTGAAACGGCACCCTCTCATGGATAGTTTCTTGCTCTGCCCCTGAAAGTAGCATTGCATTTCTTATCTGAAGTTCATGCTAACAAAGAAGAAATATTCCATATTATTTAAATGCAGGTATAGAGCTCGGGAAGTCAAGAAAATGTAGTGCAACTTATGTATACTACTCGATATGCATATGCTTAATGATATCCTGTTAAGATAAAAAAATGCATACACACTAGAACCACTTACAAGTTATAGTTTTATTCAGTCTGTGCCATTCCCTCCTTTTAGAAATATATTTGCATGCTTTGTTATGTAACATTGTTGATCCAAATCTCTTCTTTCAACTGATAACTTCATGAAATTGCTACATATTTTAATTGTTTCCTTAGTAATATGAAAACTTTCCTGAACGTCTTAGAGCATTCACGCCCTTATAATTTATTTACTTATTCGAAACTTTTGGTCTTATGAGGAAAGTGTCTAATTATCAATCTGATGCTTTAATATCTCCATTTTTTTCTAGTTTGCATAACAGTGAAGATTCCAGAAAAGAGCACACCTGAACCTGAAGAGACTGAAATGTCTATAAATGCTAAATTTCGTGACATACAGCCAAGTTCTTCAATCCTTCAATATGTTGAAGATAATGTATACACAATTACCTCCTCATACCTCTTTGACTCTTACGCTCTATGAATGCATGTGTAACATAATTTTACTGCTCTTCGCAGCTACTTGGTCGTAGGCGTCTAATTGACATAAAAAATGCTGGCTACAATACCAAGCTTTCTGCTCCTCTGGATAATGTCCCCTTCTCAACCAGAATTGAGCGTGACCGGATAGAAGACAGTGTAAGAAAGATAACATATAATCAGTGCAGAAAGTTGTATGTTTCTCTTGTTTTAGTCATTTATTTTTGGCTGCTATATGATTTTAGGTTTTACTACCTCTGTTTCAAAATATAAGACGTTTTGGTAGGCCATTTTAGCCTACCAAAACGTCTTGTATTTAGAACGGAGGTAGTATATTTTATGTTTGTTTTTTCTATCCAATATTAATTGTTGTTGCTCACAAAAAACTATCAACAGGTGTTCAGAAATAAGTTGGACTTTTTTGCCGCTGCAAAGATCCCATCATCTTTCCCTCCTCCTACAATTCCAGAGATAGCATTTGCAGGTAAACATCCTAGGAAGGAATGCACAATATCAGTTCCATCTCCCCTTTCTTATTTATATTGAAAGTTGTCCATCATGTCATTTTGATGTGCTGTGTCTGAATTCAGTATGTCATATATCATTCTACATTTATCCCCTACAATGTTTTGCAAATAGTGGAGCAATTATTTGCATTGAAAATGTATGTTTTGTTGGTTCTGTGGCACACTGAAACATTGATGATAAATTGCACATTGACCTTTTGTAGTCAACTAACCAAGCCTCTACTTTGTTGTATGTTTCAACTTTCAGCCATCTTATGTTCTGCTCAGCTCAACTCTATATCACTGAGCTTCTAAAATGTTTGGTTGTGTATTATCAATTGAACTACTGGTGAAAGAGAAACTTCACATCTTGTAGAAGGCTCTTTTTACTAGGACAAATGTCAAATCATAACCTCGTGCTTAATTTAAGTCTTTAAGTAAATATTTACAGATGAAGGGGAGCCTTGGCGCAGTGGTAAAGCTGCTGCCTTGTGACCATGAGGTCACGGGTTCAAGTCCTGGAAACAGCCTCTTACAGAAATGTAGGGAAAGGCTGCGTACTATAGACCCAAAGTGGTCGGACCCTTCCCCGACCCTGCGCAAGCGGGAGCTACATGCACCGGGCTGCCCTTTTTTTTAAGTAAATATTTACAGATAACAGACATGATATTTTTTGTGTCATATATGACATTTAGTGCTGCTCCTTCTCTGGCTGTGTTTGAAACTTTGTATAGGAAATATAACAATTTGCATGTATTCTTTAGATATTTTATGCTAGTTTTGTTGTCAAAACAATGCTTTCTTTGGATTCTGTAAAATCTTTACTGAATCAAATATAGTATTCAACCTATCTATATCACTCCCTGTTTCTTAAAGGGTTTGAAATCTGCCCTAACAACTTCTCTTACTTTACTGAAATTCAAGGGGTATCAAACGTTGGGAAATCATCACTACTTAATGCACTTACAAGACAGTGGGGTATTGTCCGGACATCAGATAAACCAGGACTTACTCAAGTAAGTTGAATAAACAATTAACACTTGCATATCTTCATCTACTTATTTATCAGTGTTCAAACACTTAATTTGTTTATATGTATAACATATTACTTCTGAATGACAGAGTATAAATTTCTTCAAGCTTGCATCAAAGTTATGCCTTGTTGATTTGCCCGGATATGGTTTTGCTTATGCAAAGGATGAAGTTAAAGAGTCTTGGCAGGAGCTTGTAAGTATCCAATCTGCATAATAGCCTTTTCATGAATCATGTCGCCTTGCATGAATTTGGGGTTTCTGACCTCTGGTCTATGATAATTTATTAAAATCCTAAATTTTATTGTAAATACTTGTAGATCACAAAACTATTGTACATTGGTAATGAAATTCCTTGAGGTCTTGCTCTACAACTTGTATGGGCGCTGTGGCTGATTACTTGTTTTAATAACAATGAACCTCTGGTTTGGATATCCAACTGAGCACAATTTCAAATCAATGACGCGTGTTTATGATCACAGAATTAGACAAACTATCTCCTGCCCCCCATGCAGTATTCTTGTTGATTTGAATACATCCATTAGATCTGTTCATCAAAGAAATCTCTTGTTTTATTTTAACTCTTCAAGACATAAGCTTTAACATGTGCCTATTGGTTATGGTTATTCTTGGTTCTTCTTAACTCTGAAATGTACATACTTGTAGATCACATAACTGCTGTACATTGGTAATGAAATTCCTTGGCTCTTGCTCTATAACTTTTATGAGCACTGCTGCTGATTACTTGTTTTAATAACAAGGAACATCTGGTCTGGATGTCCAACTGGGCACAATTTCAAATCAACAATCAAGCAGCTTCACAATGCATGTTAATGATCACTTAATTAGACGAACTATCTCCTAGTCCCGTTGCAGTATTCTTGATAATTTGAACCATTGGATCTGTCTGTCAAAGAAATCACTTGTCTTCAAGATGTTCCTATTGGTTTTTTTGTTTTTTTTAAAGATCGTGCCTATTGGTTATTGATCTTGGTTCTTACAAGCACTCTGAAATTTGTAGGTGAAGGAGTATGTTTCAAACAGGGTTGGTCTGGATAGAGTGTGCCTTCTTGTGCACACTAAACGTGGAATGAAACCATTGGACTACGAGCTTATAGATCTAATGGAAAGGTTTGCTTAAATCCTTAGAGGCAGTGTTCATATCTACTTCTCTAATGTAGTAATGTTAAGTGGTTTTGCACCTTCACAATCTTAATTGAAGTACATCACTGTCAGTGCAAAGTTAAAAAAAACTGTGCTGTCAGTCGATCAAATTCATTGATTAGAGTCATGCAGTTTTTTCCTGGAAGACATTGTTTGATCAAAGCATTTGCTTATGTTTGGGGTGATATACATAGTGGTGTTACGTTTGACTTTGTGAATGACATCTCCATATACACTGTGGCAGATACAAGACACCATACCAGATTGTATTAACCAAGACTGATTTGGTTTTCCCTATAGACGTTGCTCGCCGTGCCATGGAAATCCAAGAGGTTCGCTCCCTCCCTATACACACCCTCCCCACCTTCCTCCCATGCGTGTTTTGTTTCATTGCCTGACCTGAACCGAAACGGCTCATTTCCTCAACTGCAGAGCCTGAAGAAGAACAAGTCAGTCGTAAAGCCCGTGGTGAGCTCCTGAACCATCTGATCATCCCCAATCTGTTATACCTACTCCTGAACCATGTCATTCTGATACCGTGATACATGTCTTGTAGATGATGGTGAGCTCCAAGACGGGGGCCGGCATACGCAACCTGAGAGGCGTCCTTGGGAAGCTAGCTCGCTTCATCAAGCCGTAGGAAGGCGATGACCTAGCCTGGAGTGCGTGGTTCAGGGGAAGATAAATGCCCAAGTGGTTCGGCTTTTAGGCCTTGAAGTCCTTGTTAGGGTAGGATATGACGCCATGTTGTATCTAAGATTTGGATCACCGAACCATTTCCCTGTCAGAGAGGAGATTCTATCATTTAGAGGCTACTAGAAGGATACTGTGTGGTGTTTTCTTTTTTTTGCTAAGTGTATTTGCACTGTATTAGCAAAAATCATGTCTTAAATAAACTTCTACGCTGATTGAGGGCAATGAGTACACAAATTTAAGTATGGATGTGTTACAGAACCCAGGGCTTCATAAAGGAAAGCAGGAAAATACAACGTGCCATGTCAGAATTTCCCTTGAAAGCTAGATACATCTTACATGTTAACACCTTCTCAGAGAACAGATTGTGCATTTTTATCATTGAGGCACTGTCTCTCTGACGAAGTAACAAACTTCCATGTCAACGCGTTGTACATATGATGTTGTTCGAGACATAGTATTAGAGCAAGTACAATAAGGTGACATAAGGGACAGTGGAGTTTTGGAACCCGGGTGTATTGGAGGACCTTATTTTAGATAATTTAAAATTCACATTTTAAGTTTCAAAATTCTGAAAAAAATTCTACATGATCATATCGATTTATATTACACATGTGTAAAGTTTGATGATGAAATGAGTAAACATGTAAGCTATACAAAAATGACAAAACGGTGATATAAGCATGCACTATTCATCTTTCCAAAATCATGATTTTGTCATTTTTGTGCAACTCACATGGTTACTTATTTCAGCTTCAAAATTTACATGTGTATAATATACATTGATATAAGCATGTTAGTTTATTTTCAGAATTTCTTGAAACTTTAAAAAATCATTTTGCCACTATTCAAAATATAGGGCTCCAGCACCCGTCCTACAAAGTGACGTTTTGAACATAAGGAGGCTGTAAGGACTAAAATATTATTCTTTGCTTTGGAGCAGAGAAAAGAAATGGACTCTTTTAGTAGCCAATTTCAGCACAAGCCCCAAGAAAATTTGTGAGACTATTCATAGAGTAGTGCACATTTAAAATGTACTATTGTACATGCCAGCTATTAGGTTGGCTGTAAATGACATGGCAACTCTTTCCGATTGTTAGCCCTATTATCAACCATGCTCTAAATTAGTTCAGATAGTCAATTACAGTCAAAGATAGACATAGTATTGTATTAACTATAGGCTATAGCAGGTAAATAGAAGTGTGAGACATCTGCATGAATTGCATTGATCTGTTTTGTTAGGTGTCTTTCTTGGCTATCTCAAAGCTAATGTTCTATCCACAAAGGAAGATAAATATGATTTATGAAGGTCCATAGCCTTGAATACGAAGTAAAAAATGGATGATAGTTTGGATAGAAAAAGAAGTTAGGAGTTGTCAAAAAAAAGTTAGGAGAGTATTAGCATGGAGTCGTGCAAAATGTCCATATGATTTGAGCTCAACCATAGAATCTTCTAGATATTGCACGTTGCAGAATCTAACGAAGTACTGGGAAGATCCAACAGTTAGCGACACTTGGATTTGCCTCTAGCATTTGATCGTCTTTGTTATTCAAAGTAATTCGTACATCAAACATTTCTCTCCTCCCCTAGCCATTGTTCAACCGGCTCCTCTCCTGTAACGGAAGCACAATGTGGTAGTGGCTCTGGTTAAGGAAAAGACACAGCACCGGCCATCCAGTCTTATAAAGAGAGGCTGTGCTCTTTGTTGGAATCTGCGATATGTTATCTCTACAAGGCTATATCAAATACCCATTCACGAGTGATTTTTAACTCAGCATTGTGAACTAACAAGAGAAGATAGATCGCAGACTACAGTCTCATCATGAAAGAACTACAAGATGTAAGGGACTTGTCTTTCTAGACATTTCAAATAACTACTACATACGGATGTATGTAGACATATTTTAGAGTGTAGATTCACTCATTATGCTCCATATGTAATCACTTGTTGAAATGCCTAGAAAGACAAGTATTTAGGAACGGAGGGAGTATGATGCATGAACACAAAACCACAAGGGGCAATCCCCAGACAAACCAAAAGGTTCTCTCCGATATAGATAGCAGCGAAATTGTCAAAACATTAAAGACCTGATCACAAATTGTGCTTGACCAACCAACTTTCAGTACAACCGATTGCAGCAAAAACTAGGTAGAATAGTCCAATATCCAGATACGAGTAAAACTAGGGCTGGCGCATATCACGGACAAAGCATTCCCAAACTAGACACGGGGAGCAGGGGCACCAGGAACGGCACCGGCGCCAGCAGGCGCACCACCAGGGGCACCAGGGCCGCCGGCACGGGGCGGGCCACCCTGTCCAGGCCTCGGGCCGTCGTCCTACAATCAAGTTGCCAAAACAAGTCAGTGAAAATTGTAAGAGACACAACTGAGGCAATCAAGAAGAATGATGAAAAACAGACGAGAAACAACAATAGTCATAAGATGTCACATCAGCTAATGATCGGCTAGAAACAGAACTTCTTAGCAGACAAAGTGAAGGAGATGAGTATATAAATGTCCCATCCGTTAATGATCAGCTAAAAACAGGAGGTTTTAGCAGACAAAGTGAAGAGGATGGTTATCAGATGTAAGGGACTGCTTCATCCCATAGGCAATCTCAATCGTTATAGCCAATGGGGCAGACAAGAAGTCCCACAATCTGATGAATTTTAGATCACTGTTGTAAACAGACAAATAAACACTGAAACCAAGTACCAACTGTAGGAAGTATAACAAAATGAGTGCATTGAGGAGGTCATGAATGAAGTAGAGATCAGTCATCACAGATAAGTCTGCAATGCAACCAAGACATGTTTGTTTATGCTTCCGTTGACGCATCCATTGCGACATATACACAGAGAATGCAACGCCAAAAGCAACGCTAGGACAGTACTGAAAATTTTGTTTCACATGTGTGCAATGAGGAAGTGGTAACTGAATTAGGGAACAGTCATCACATATAAGCCTGCAATGCATCAAGACATGTTTATTTATGCTTCCATTGACGCATCCATTGTGACATATACACAGAGAATGCAACGCCAAAAGCAACACTGGAAGAGTGAAGAACTAATCATGGATCCACTACTCATCATAAACTACAAACTTCTATCTAACAGTTAAAAATATATGGAACAGCATACAAGAAAACATCAAAACTTTGTTAAAATGAAGAACAGATGGTTGGTTGTTAAAATCATACCCTGCGCCTGAAACGCTGCGGGGGCTCCCGGTTCCTCCTGTTCTCACGGGAGCGGACACGGACAATGTGAGCATGGATGGCACAGGAAACGCAGTGGTGCACCTTGGCATACAGCTTGGGAAGAACATATCCTGGACAAAAGAGAATCGAACGAGGCGTTTTCAGTACACAGTTACTAATGATCAATAATAACTGTCGACTGCAAATGCAATAGGCAACAAAAGACTATACCATCATGCACACAAGCCTCCTGCACATCTCTCACAGCAGCCTGCTCCACGATGTTCCTCACCAAGAAACGCTTGATAGCCTTGTCCTGCACAAAATAAGAACTGATTGTTAGATAACAACCATCTATTATCTATAACATGAAACATAATTTGACGAGTGCCAACTGTTGACTAGAGAACAATTTTCAGACTAAAAAGAGCCTAAAACTAGTAATAGTACGTTGTATAAACATCGCTGTTCCGGTGAGATAAAAACACATCTAGACGGCAGATCCCTCCTCGAACCTAATACCACCCGCAAACCGCTGGAGCAGCAATATACAGATCGCACCATGGAAATAACACTAGCACAGATCCTCATGCGTGCACTGATTCTTCTACCACTAAGGCAACCTGGTCCTGATCTATCCATTACGAAATAGCATCACATCCAGGAGGGGAACGGAAGAGAAATGATGGCGGCCGTACCTTGGGGCAGCACTTGGCGCAGTTGGAGCAGCGGATGTACTTGACGTGGCCGCGGCCGTGCTTGTTGCGCCCGCCGTTCCTCCGCTTGAACGTCTGCAAAACACGGCGGAGAAGGGTGAGATGGGGGCCGGCGGGGAGCGAGATCCGACGGAGGGGGGAGCGGCGGGGCTTACCATGGTCGCTTCGCGCCGCTAGGCGGGGGGTGGAGGCGCCCGGGAGAGGAGGGGATGGAGGAGCTCTAGGGTTGCGGCGGCGGCTGCTTGGGAGGGATTGAGGGAATGGTCCGAGCTTTAAGTAGGGCGAACGCTGGGCTTTGTGGACCGATAAGCGCGGCTCTGGGGTCATGGGCCTGAATGTCGTCCCGCTTTTGGAGCCCAGGTTGGGCCGGCATCTAAATGTTATTCGTGTGGCCGGTTATGACTGGCCCATGCTCTTTTGTTTTTCTAACTATACGCTTCCATAACCCTCAAAAAAAAACTATACGCTTCCATGTCAAAAAAAAAAAGCAAAAACTGCGCTTCTAGAGTGTCTTTGTTGAAGTCAGACTGGCCGACCATCTAAATTTCACCCTTGTCTCAAAAAAAACAATCTAAATTTCGCCCTAAAAAACTTTAAAACAAATAAAAATTAGGAGCTTCCGAAAAACAGTCCCTTCCTGCCGAAAAAAACAGAGATTTTGCTTCCGGATACAACCATTCACAATACATGATTTTTGGCGGGATGAAACCTCCCAACCAAATTGCCAGTGCCCATCCTCGGCGTCCCTCCGACCACACCGTCTATGCGGGCTCATTCCCGCTCTTCCCTTTTGCTCGCCCCCGCCAAAGAACCCTCTCAAGTTGTTGTCGCGATCACTTCCCACCACTAGGGCCATGCTTGTGGACATCGTTGGACAGTGTGCGGTCTTTCGGTTTCCTTCACGCCATTTCAGCCTCCCCGTGTCGCGACCGGCAGCCCTTGCAAGGCTACCAATCGACTTTCGGAACCTCGGTGCCTCCCTCTAGCCATCACATACTCGACGTCACTAACGGTCGACGCCACACAATGTATGTGGCGACACATGCGGTGTGTTTGACAAAAAGGCCATAGCTGGCCTTTTTCCATTTTGAGTTCCTATTTGAAGATTTCATCCACTTGAGGAGGAGAGAGAAGATGATGCCGACATTGATCATTCAAGTGGAGGGGAGGAAAGTAGGCATGGTTCTTAATCATTTGTGCATTCATCGCAAATAGGGCAGAAGGGCATACCAAACTGATGATAGGTTGCGTTGTGGGCCTGTTCGGGTATCCAGAGACGCTTTTAGGAAACTTCCTGGAATGTCGGGGGAACTCACTAGTGCAGAAAAGCCTAACTATGAGGTTGCAAAAAAGCCTTGCTGCCGTTGGCATCCGACGCTACCAATATGGTGCCAGTGTTAAAATAGTGGTGCCGTTGGATGGCAACGTCAGCGGTATTGTTGGTGTTGATGGCGTGCCACATTTACAACGCCACCACTATAATTTAACCTACCAACGTATCTTTTTATATGCACGCCACCGACATGTTCTGCAGGCAAAAAATATATTTTGCCACCCAATATACGATTTTGCATCTCACGTTGCAGGCTTGCAGCAACACACATGAAACAACAATAAGTTCAGCGAGTGACCAGTCACTTAACGACACAATCTCAAAAACACTAGCTAGCTATTATTCAGTCATGGTCAACATGCACTACAAGTGAACTAATATTTAGTAAGGAGTTTACTTAAGAGACCTAGTACAGGTAGCATTGATGAGTCAGCCACGCACACAGATTTAAATGATGTTGATGACAATCATCATCCTCAAGTTGTGGTGTCGGATGTTCCTGATAGTGAGATGTCGCCCTTGCTGTAAGGCGTAGTACATAGCTAAGGACACCAACAAACTCTACGCTAAGATGAAGACCTTTAATATCATGCCATGAGATGGCTGTCGGCAACATTGGTCCTTGTCAGACGGGTCACGAATGACACCCCAACATATTTATCACGTGGTGGGATTCTGTCGAAGCGGTTGCCAGTCTCATCCTCGTTGAGCCTCATTCTTTGGGCAAAGACTACATCGTCCTCATCATCATCATCATCATTCGTGTTGAGATAGATAACAGAAACCTTGGGTCGTCTTCCTCTTAAGGAAAAGTTGATCAATTCACCCCTAGTAAGACAATTATGGGCAAGGAAATGATCCCATCCATCTCCTCCCATTTGGGTCGTTCTTGGTCCTTTCTCGAGCTCCATAGTGTATGGGCCCCCAAGAGCCTCGAAGATCAGGATGTCTTCGTTGAGCTCACTGAAGTCCAATCTCACATTGCATGGGACAATCTGTATAACACAACACAAAAGCACACATAATACATTAATAGCAAAAAAAGAACACGCATATCATGTTAGAGAAGAGGGTTTGTTACCGCTGAAGAAACAAAACACTGTTGGAAATAGATGTCGAGCTGATCGCCAGTTGCAAGGTTGTTGACGCACCTTGAATCGCACTGTTGACATCATGTAATGGCGAGGGTCACCTCGCGATTCTACACAAAATCATTCATTACAAAAGAGTATCACCGGATTCTACAGAAAAAACATTCCTTGGATTCTACACCATTTAAATTGGATTGTACATTAAGCATATCAATCGATGATTCGACACTAAAAAATTCTACACTAATAAAACCAGTTTCTACACTACTAAATCAAACTCTACTAAGTATAACCGAAGTGTATACTAAAATATAGAATCAACACAAAAACTATCATCCAATTCTACACTAAAACATACTCAACACGAAAAAAAGTTCTACACCAAGTATAAAATCGGATTGTACAATACTAAATCGAATTCTACAAAGTATAATCAGATTCTATACTACTATATATAATTATACCCTACTAATATTCTACACAAATCCATGGCGTCCGCGGACGAGGGAGGTGCGAGGGGAGGGGGTCTCACCTGCTACTCGGGAGGTGACCCTCGCCACCAGTGACGAGCAGCGAGGTCCAACGGAGCGACAAGCGGGTCCAGAGGTGGCGGCGGCGGCACTGGTCAAGAGAGAGTGAAAAATGATAGAATTGCTAACTAGATTTCTTTACTTAGAGGGGAGTAGTGATAGGAGATGGAACGGTGTTGGCGTGTGCCTAACAGGCCATGCCATAGCAAAGTAGAACCCAAAGACGAAAAAACAGATAACACATAATGGCGTGTGAAAAAACTCCAACACCAGCACTAGCGTACAGTGACGATGTACCAAATTGTTCAATGACAGCATCATTAAAAAAATAGTGTTGGCGTTGCTTGGAAATGGCGCGCCACCAACTGAAGTTGTGGCTAATTATTTCTCTACAAAGTGACTCTTTTTGTGGACTGTAAGTTTGTAACTATCGTTGAAGGTCAAGATTATTACTTCAACAAAAAGAGTGATGCATCTGCACTCATTTACATCTATACCAATATAAAAATACCCAAAGGGGCAGATCCAATTAATCTCGGCCATCAGATCATGCCAGTCCAATGATCTAGACTGCTTCAATGTCAGGCGTTCAACACGTTTAGTGTGCAGTTAATTTCATGCCAAATATAGGGTTAATCACATAATAACACGTAAATAATATCCTACTTAATATCCGCATGCACTTAATATACTTTCAAATTAACGTGCATTGCACGTACACATTGACTAGTGATGACTAGAGCCCGATAGAAGGCATGTCATATCCTCTACCCCATGCTAAGATAATACGTACATTTCACGGAGTGCATCAAAAGATCGAAGACCAGCAAAACCATGAGCATCTCCAAGATGAACTTATGGAGCACATGTGGGAACTTCGTGGGCAAGAGTTCATTCATGCACCATCGTGTGTTCATCATATTTTATTTAGTTTTCTTTTGCTTCATTTCTACAAAATATCGTGTTTGAATTTTAATTAAAAAATGGAAACAATGAATTTAAAATGTTGTTGAAATGTGTGGTTCAATCATCGCGGTGTGATTTTAAATGTAGTTGAACTTGGTTTTATACTCTCTTTTTTAGAAACCAGACTTATACTTTTATGTGTGCCAAATGATGTAAAAAATAACATATTTTTGGGGAGTTAAGTTTGGGATCCGCTAGTTGTGAGTTTCTCAGTACCCTATTTTTTTAGAAATGCTCACATATGTTGCTTTTGGGGGTTGCATTTTGGAGATGGGTTAAAGATGCTCTCAAGCCACGGTACACAATCGTGTATTTTGGTTGCATGCATTTAGACAGCCGAGCATGACAGAGATCTTGTTGGCTTGAGTGCACGAGGAATGTTGTAGTTACCTAGAAACAAGACTAAGTTTTCCCAACAACATAAGGAGGTTGGGATTTGTGATATTATCTGATAGTCATCTCGGTTTAGCATTTCATCAAACATGTGGGGACGATGCCCATAATGACCTTGTTGTGGTCTGGAGCATTGGTGAGCCCGATAATCGACTTTTGCCACTTCACCACCTCTTTGAACCCCTTCTAGCCACCATGGTTTGACGCATCTCTGGCCGACCACCATGTGATGCCTGTGGCACACAACATGTTTGGCCAAATGTCCATAGTTTTTTTTTTGCTTTACTTCTATTTTTCTTGCGAAATTCCAATTGAAGATTTCATTCATTTAATGTTGTGTGGTAATTGACAAATGGCAAAGCTTGTCCAAGTTTTTATTTAATGAGTCGTCGCCATTTGAGGAGTAAAAAAGATGATGCCTTTGAGATGGCGTTGGGGTTGATCACTCAAGGGCTAGGTGAGGGAAAGTATACATGGTTCTCAAAATAATACCATACCAAACCTAATAGAGATTACTTCCTATATCAACCAATGTACCCCAAGACGTTTTCCGAGCAACGTTTTAGTATGTCAAGGGAGCTCATTGCGCATTGTAACCATTGTTGGAGAGAATGATTATGAGCTTAATGGAACACATGTTGCCTATCTAAATCAATGCAAACACAATCCATGCATTTCTTATGCATTGATTGATGAAAGACCGACAAACTCATGAGCAACCTCGAGACGGTCTTGTGGAGCGCGTGTGGGAACTTTGTGAGCAATAGTTCATCATGTGTTCATCCAGTTTGATTTAGAATATTTGCTTTATTTGGACCAAAATGTTTCTCCGGGATGGGTTAGATATGCTTTGAGGGATATACTATGGTTACCTACAAACAACACTGACGGAGCTACAGTAAGGCTAGAAGAGCCATGACCCGATCAGACTAGAGTGCTCCAAGAGAGGTTCCTTACGATTAAGGATATCACAGATTGTACATATGCTGGAATTAAAGAAGCTTTGGTTGATGTGTTGGAATATCATGGTTTGTCAATTTCTAGGCTACGTGGTCAGGGTTATGATGGGGCTTCAAATACGAGAGGGTAATTCAATGGTTTGCAAAAATTGGTTAGAGATGAAGCTCCGTATGCATTCTATGTTCATTGCTTTGCTCACCAGTTACAATTGGTTGTTGTCATTGTTGCTCAATGTAGTCCTGCTATTGCTGATTGATACGTCTCCAACGTATCTACTTTTCCAAACACTTTTGCCATGTTTTGGACTCTAATTTGCATGATTTGAATGGAACTAACCCAGACTGATGATGTTTTCAGCAGAATTGCCATGGTGTTATTTTTGTACAGAAATAAAAGTTCTCGGAATGACCCGAAACTTCACGGAGTCACGTTTTGGAATTAATAAGAATCAACAGAAGAGGGGCCACACCCTGGCCACGAGGGTGGGGCGCCCCCTAGGGCGCGCCCCCTAGGGCGCGCCCCCCAACATTGTGGGCCCCCTGGAGCTCCACCGACCTCGACTCCAACTCCATATATTCACGTTCGGGGAGAAAAAAATCAGAGAGAAGGATTCATCGCGTTTTACAATACGCACTACTAGGAAAAGGCCTACCAATGGCGCACCGGTTTTGCCTACTAATGGCGCACTACCGGTGCGCCATTAGTACCACGCCACTAGTATTTTTTACTAATGGTGCACCACTGGTGCGCCATTAGTATCTGGTATACCAATGGCGCACCCAGCAGTGCGCCATTAGTATGTAAGAACATGCGCCATTAGTATGCCTCCCGGGAGGCCATACGTAACCATGTGCTTTGTCATACTAATGGCGCACTCTGAGGTGATGCGCCATTAGTATGAATATTTGTTTTTTTTTACTTTTCTGATTTTTGCACAGGTTATAAAATATATTATTGGACAAAATATAGACAACAACACACAACAACAGCAGATTCATCGAATACAATAGAAGATTAGTCTCCAAATACAATTCATCATATTAGTCTCCGAATTCAAAAGACCGAACAAAGATAAAATATTACAAGTCTCAAGACCGCGAGTATCGAGTTTGTCTTCATATTACAAGTCGATATCGATCATCTAAACTACCATCACATAGAAGAGAGCTGCGGTCATCACGATGAGCATCATCACGATCAAACTGGTCTTCATCCGGTTCCTCCAACGCTCCCTCCTCTCTTCCGCTAGATAGCGGGCGTATCTAGATTCGGCCTCCGCCCTAGTGGTGTTCCCTTTGTAACTGTTACCGCTGAAATGGTGAACCTGTCTCCGACACTCCTTCCAGTCGTCGTAGACTCCGGGAACCTTACCCTTGTACACGACATACGACGGCATCTCTATGCACAAGCCAAACAACAGACAATACATAAGCAATATGTAAGTATGCAACAAAAGGATCGGAAGAGAAAAGCAAGACATTAATAGCACGATTCATGGTCCTACTAATAAATAGCATCGATTACATCTAAGTTGAACGACTATCTAAACCAAAGAGACATACGAATTCATTAAAGTTTAATTACAACATGAGCCAATCAATGTTTCAGAACTACACATCACTACTTTTGACTCGACTCATCGGACAGGAGCGTGGATGAAGCCGTCGTCTGTCGTGATGGTCATGAAATCGCGGTCGTTGTCACCCTGCATTTGTAGCGTTCCATCTATCTCACTGTTGGATGGTTGTTATCTGCGGAAGAACTGCCCCGAGGTATGAAGGACATCTTGATGGATGATGTCCGCAAACTCCGACTGGATGCGAAAGAATTCTTGTCTGAGGTCCGCGTCCTGGGTTGCCGACAACCTCGCGGCCCAATCTTTGAGACTATCTGGTAGCAGAAGGTGATGATGGTCCCTTACAATCGCCCGCATGTGATGGAGGGCGTAGTAGGCATCCTTCTGACCGCCAGACGGCTGCTTGACGCAGCAGAACTTCGTATTGTGTGAGAAGGTGTGCTTGCCGTACTTACGAACTGCCCTAGTGAAGGTGCCTCCAGATTTGGCGTAGCCGGGGAGAACATCATCAAGAACTTTCTTGACATTTGTGT
The DNA here is from genome assembly GCF_002162155.2 of Triticum dicoccoides. Taxonomy (NCBI): domain Eukaryota; kingdom Viridiplantae; phylum Streptophyta; class Magnoliopsida; order Poales; family Poaceae; genus Triticum; species Triticum dicoccoides. Next base: position 666,063,812 of record NC_041389.1, on the reverse strand, counting down.
AGTCTATCTTGGAGTTACGGTTCGGGTCGAAATACGTGGTCATGGAATATTTCGGGCTTAAGAGGATGAGTGTGCAATGTGTGTCACTGCACAGAACACGGAATGTTAGAAAAAAAAAGAACGACCGAAATCAAAGAAATCATATGTTACGGGGCGGTTAAGGGATGACTTACTCGGGAAAGTAAGCCACAAGGAAGTTATCCTTATCTGGGTTTGCCAGAATGACGCCTTCGAGGTGTGAACTCGCAACTTGGCAGTCCCCAGCGCTGCTCAAGTGCTTGGCACACATGTAGAAGGGGTCGACTATCACGATGTCTGGGGTCTTGTCTCTAATGATCCGCATCTCCATACTCAGCGAAAACAGCCGAACGAAGGTGTAGTGCAGCAGATGAAGGTTAAACATAGCAAAGATGTCATCAAACCGCAGGATGATCGTACCCCCGATGTCGCCATCCACAAAGCCCTTGCCCTCTGGCACCTTGGCCACGAAAACCGGGTATGCCACATCATTCTCTCTGAGACGCCGCTTCTCCAAAGAAAGAACACTGTCGTGCAGACTCTGCATAGCACCGGTTGCAGCATTGAGCATATTTGGCGGTAGCATCGCCCTACCCGCCACATGCACCCTCCTCGAGATATCCTTAGGTGAAGGTGGCCCGTCCTGAGCACGGATCGAACTCGGTGCCGGCTGGCTTGCACCGGCACCCTTGTTAGTCTTTCGTTTTCGTCCCTTCTTCTTGATCTCCTATAATGGGACCGAGTTCTGCTCACAGACCGCCTTCTTGAGCGTGTTGGGGCTGATAATATTTCGCACCTCAGCTATCTGAGGCTCGGTGAAGGCGGGAGCTGGAGGCGTCTCCTGAGAACTGAACGCCAGACGACGCCTGTTGCAATTGGATTTCTCCGCCGTATCAGCTAGATTGCGGTCGTCTTGGTTGGGTTCTTGAGAAAGAGGCCCGCAGAACTCGTCAGCGTACCCATGTTCGGCAAAGTACTTATCTACATTGGTAAATGTACCGTCGTCGTTGTCGTCATCGTCCGGATCCTATGCCATAGGGATGTCCGTATCCTATGCCATAGGGATGTCCGGCATAGGGATGTTCGGCAGGTCCAGTAGTGTTGCGGCGTTCTTGCCATGGCTTGGCGCCGGCACGACTGGCGGTCTTGTCTGTGGGGTGGTGTCCCCCGCCCCCAAACGAATCTGGCTCTTCGGCCAAAGCAGGGGCAGTTTACGCAGGCGCTGAGGGTCATCTCATCTTCTTCGTTGGCCCCAGCGGGTCGAATCGGAGGTAACAGCTCGTCGCAGCCTGGCAGCACCCGAACCACTTCAACCCTATACACTGTGGGTGCCATCAGATTACCGTGGAACATGCGGTTGAAGGAAATATGCCCTAGAGGCAATAATAAAGTTATTATTTATTTCCTTATATCATGATAAATGTTTATTATTCATGCTAGAATTGTATTAACCGGAAACATAATACATGTGTGAATACATAGACAAACATAGTGTCACTAGTATGCCTCTACTTGACTAGCTCGTGAATCAAAGATGGTTAAGTTTTCTAGCCATAGACATGAGTTGTCATTTGATTAACGGGATCACATCATTAGGAAAATAATGTGATTGACATGACCCATTCCGTTAGCCTAGCACTTGATTGTTTAGTATATTGCTATTGCTTTCTTCATGACTTATACATGTTCCTGTAACTATGAGATTATGCAACTCCCGTTTACCGGAGGAACACTTTGGGTGCTACCAAACGTCAAAACGTAACTGGGTGATTATAAAGGAGTACTACAGGTGTCTCCAAAGGTACATGTTGGGTTGGCGTATTTCGAGATTAGGTTTTGTCACTCCGATTGTCGGAGAGGTATCTCTGGGCCCTCTCAGTAATGCACATCACTATAAGCCTTGCAAGCAATGTAACTAATGAGTTAGTTACGGAATGATGCATTACGTAACGTGTAAAGAGACTTGCCGGTAACGAGATTGAACTAGGTATTGGATACCGACGATCGAATCTCGGGCAAGTAACATACCGATGACAAAGGGAACAACGTATGTTGTTATGCGGTTTGACCGATAAAGATCTTCGTAGAATATGTAGGAGCCAATATGAGCATCCAGGTTCCACTATTGGTTATTGACAAAGAATAATTCTAGGTCATGTCTACATAGTTCTCGAACCCGTAGGGTCCGCACGCTTAAGGTTTCGATGACAGTTATATTATGAGTTTATGCGTTTTGATGTACCGAAGGAGTTCGGAGTCCCGGATGAGATCGGGGACATGACGAGGAGTCTCGAAATGGTCGAGACGTAAAGATCGATATATTGGACGACTATATTCGGACTTCGGAAAGGTTCCGAGTGATTCGGATATTTTCGGAGTACCGGAGAGTTACGGGAATTCGCCGGGGAGTATATGGGCCTTATTGGGCCATACGGGAATAGAGGAGAGAGGCCGAAAGGAAGGAGGCGCGCAGCCCCCCTCTGGTCCGAATTGGACAAGGGGTGCGACCCCCTTTTCCTTCCTCCTCTCCCCCTTTTTCCCCCTTCTCCTACTCCAACAAGGAAGGAGGGAGTCCTACTCCCGATGGGAGTAGGACTCCCCTTGGCGCGCCCCTCCTAGGCCGGCCGCCCCCTCCCCCCTTGCTCCTTTATGTACGGGGGCAGGGGGCACCTCTAGGCACAACACAAGTTGATCTACGGATCGTTCCTTAGCCGTGTGCGGTGCCCCCCTCCACCATATTCCAACTCGGTCATATCGTCGCGGAGTTTAGGCGAAGCCCTGTGCCGGTAGAGCATCATCATCGTCACCACGCCGTCGTGCTGATGGAACTCATCCCCGAAGCTTTGTTGGATCGGAGCCCGGGGATCGTCATCGAGCTGAACGTGTGCTGAACTCGGAGGTGCCGTACGTTCGGTACTTGGATCGGTCGGATCGTGAAGACGTACGACTACATCAACCGCGTTGTCATAACGCTTCTGCTTACGGTCTACGAGGGTACGTGGACAACACTCTCCCCTCTCATTGCTATGCCATCACCATGATCTTGCGTGTACGTAGGAAATTTTTTGAAATTACTACGTTCCCCAACAGTGGTATCAGAGCCAGGTTTTATGCGTAGATGTCATATGCACGAGTAGAACACAAGTGAGTCATGGGCGATACAAGTCATACTGCTTACCAGCATGTCATACTTTGGTTCGGCGGTATTGTGAGATGAAGTGGCCCGGACCGACATTACGCGTACGCTTACGCGAGACTGGTTTCACCGTTACGAGCACTCGTGCTTAAAGGTGGCTGGCAGGTGTCTGTCTCTCTCACTTTAGCTGAATCGAGTGTGGCTACGCTCGGTCCTTGTGAAGGTTAAAATAGCACTAACTTGATGAACTATCATTGTGGTTTTGATGCGTAGGTAAGAACGGTTCTTGCTAAGCCCGTAGCAGCCACGTAAAACTTGCAACAACAAAGTAGAGGACGTCTAACTTGTTTTTGCAGGGCATTTTGTATGTGATATGGTCAAGACGTGATGCTATATTTTATTGTATGAGATGATCATGTTTTGTAACCGAAGTTATCGGCAACTGGCAGGAGCCATATGGTTGTCGCTTTATTGTATGAAATGCAAACGCCCTGTAATTGCTTTACTTTATCACTAAGCGGTAGCGATAGTCGTAGAAGCAATAGATGGCGTAAACGACAACGATGCTACGATGAAGATCAAGGTGTCGCGCCGGTGACGATGGTGATCACGATGGTGCTTCGGAGATGGAGATCACAAGCACAAGATGATGATGGCCATATCATATCACTTATATTGATTGCATGTGATGTTAATCCTTTATGCATCTTATCTTGCTTTGATTGACGGTAGCATTTTAAGATGATCTCTCACTAAAATTATCAAGAAGTGTTCTCCCTGAGTATGCACCGTTGCCAAAGTTCGTCGTGCCCAGACACCACGTGATGATTGGGTGTGATAAGCTCTACGTCCATCTACAACGGGTGCAAGCCAGTTTTGCACACGCAGAATACTCAGGTTAAACTTGACGAGCCTAGCATATGCAGATATGGCCTCGGAACACGGAGACCGAAAGGTCGAGCGTGAATCATATAGTAGATATGATCAACATAGTGATGTTCACCATTGAAAACTACTCCATCTTACGTGATGATCGGTTATGGTTTAGTTGATTTGGATCACGTGATCACTTAGATGACTAGAGAGATGTCTGTCTAAGTGGGAGTTCTTAAGTAATATGATTAATTGAACTTAAATTTATCATGAACTTAGTCCTGGTAGTATTTTGCAAATTATGTTGTAGAGCAATAGCTTGCATTGTTGCTTTCATATGTTTATTTTGATATGTTCCTAGAGAAAATTGTGTTGAAAGATGTTAGTAGCAATGATGCGGATTGGATCCGTGATCTGAGGTTTATCCTCATTGCTGCACAGAAGAATTATGTCCTTAATGCACTGCTAGGTGACAGACTTATTGCAGGAGCAGATGCAGACGTTATGAACGTTTGGCTAGCTCAATATGATGACTACTTGATAGTTTTGTGCACCATGCTTTATGGCTTAGAATCGGGACTTCAAAAATGTTTTGAACGTCATGGACCATATGAGATGTTCCAAGAGTTGAAGTTAATATTTCAAGCAAATACCCGAGTTGAGAGATATGAAGTCTCCAACAAGTTCTATAGCTAAAAGATGGAGGAGAATCGCTCAACTAGTGAGCATGTGCTCAGATTGTCTGGGTACTACAATCGCTTGAATTAAGTGGGAGTTAATATTCCAGATAAGATAGTGATTGACAGAATTCTCTAGTCACCACCACCAAGTTAGTAGAACTTCGTGATGAACTATAATGCAAGGGATGACGAAAACGATTCCCAAGCTCTTCGTGATGCTGAAATCGACGAAGGTAGAAATCAAGAAAGAGCATCAAGTGTTGATGATTGACAAGACCACTAGTTTCAAGAAAAAGGGCAAAGGGAAAGAAAGGGAACTTCAACTAGAATGGCAAGCAAGTTGTCACTCCCACGAAGAAGCCCAAAGCTGAACCAAAGCCTGAAACTGAGTACTTACACTGCAAAGGAAATGGTCACTGGAAGCGGAAATGCCCTGAATATTTGGTGGATAAGAAGGATGGCAAAGTGAACAAGGGTATATTTGATATACAGGTTATTGATGTGTGCCTTACTAGTGTTTATAGTAGCTCCTGAGTATTTGATACTTGTTCGGTTGCTAAGATTAGTAACTCGAAACAGGAGTTACAGAATAAACAGAGACTAGTTGAAGGGGAAGTGACGATGAGTGTTGGAAGTAGTTCCAAGATTGATATGATCATCATCGCACACTCCCTATACTTTCGGGATTAGTGTTAAACCTAAATAAATGTTATTTGGCATTTGCGTTGAGCATGAACATGATTTGATCGTGTTTATTGCGATACGGTTATTCATTTAAAGTTAGAGAATAATTGTTATTCTGTTTACATGAATAAGACCTTCGATGGTTATACACCCAATGAAAATAGTTTGTTGGATCTCGATCATAGTGATACACATATTCATAATATTGATGCCAAAAGATGCAATTAATAATGATAGTGCAACTTATTTGTGGCACTGCCGTTTGGGTCATATCGGTGTAAAGCGCATGAAGAAACTCCATAAAGATGGATTTTCGGAATCACTTGGTTATGAATCATTTGATGCTTGCGAACCGTGCCTTTTGGGCAAGATGACTAAAACTCCATTCTCCGGAACAATGGAACAAGCTACTGACTTATTGGAAATAATACATACCGATGTATGCGATCCAATGAGTGTTGATGCTCGTGGCAAGTATCGTTATTTTCTGACCTTCACAAGATGATTTGAGCAGATATGGGTATATCTACTTGATGAAACATAAGTCTAAAATAGTTGAAAGGTTCAAAGAATTTCAGAGTGAAGTGGAAAAATCATCGTACGAGAAAATAAAGTTTCTGCGATCTGATCGCGGAGACGAATATTTGAGTTACGAGTTTGGTCTTCAATTAAAACAATGTGGAATAGTTTCACAGCTCACGCCACCTGGAACACCACAACGTTATGGTGTGTCCGAACATTGTAACCGCACTTTATTGGATATGGTGCGATCTATGATGTCTCTTACTAATTTACCATTATTGTTTTGGGGTTATGCATTAGAGACAGCTGCATTCACGTTAAAAGGGCACCATCTAAATCCGTTTAGACGACATCGTATGAACTATGGTTTAGAAGTAAACCTAATCTGTCGTTTCTTAAAGTTTGGAGTTGCGATGCTTATATGAAAAAGGTTTTCAACCTGATAAGATCGAACCCAAATCGGAGAAGTGCGTCTTCATAGAATACCCAAAGGAAACTGTTGGGTACTCCTTCTATCACAAATCCAAAGGCAAAACATTCGTTGCTAAGAATGGATCCTTTCTAGAGAAGGAGTTTCTCTCGAAAGAAGTGAGTGGGAGGAAAGTAGAACTTGATGAGGTAACTGTACCTGCTCCCTCATTTGAAAGAAGTTCATCACAGAAATCAGTTCCAGTGATTCCTACACCAATTAGTGAGGAAGTTAATGATGATGATGATGAAACTTTAGATCAAGTTGCTACCAAACCTCGTAGGTCTTCCAGAGTAAGATCCGCACCAGAGTGGTATGGTAATCATGTTCTGGAAGTCATGTTACTAGACCATGATGAACCTACGAAATATGAGGAAGCGATGATGAGCCCAGATTCCACGAAATGGCTTGAGGCCATAAAATCTGAGATATGATCCATGTATGAGAACAAAGTATGGACTTTGATTGACTTGCTCGATGATCAGCAAGCCATGTTAAATAAATGGATCTTCAAGAGGAAGACGGACACTGATAGTAGTGTTACTATCTACTAAGCTCGACTTGTTGCAAAAGGTTTTCGACAAGTTAAGGTGTTGAATACGATGAGATTTTCTCACTCGTATCGATGCTTAAGTCTGTCTGAATCATGTTATCAATTGCCACATTTTATGAAATCTGGCAAATGGATGTCAAAACTGCATTCCTTAATGGATTTTTAAACAAGAGTTGTATATGATGCAACCAGAAGGTTTTGCTAATCCTAAAGGTGCTAACAAAATGTGCAAGCTCCAGCGATCCATCAATGGACTGGTGCAAGCATCTCGGAGTTGGAATATACGCTTTGATGAGTTGATCAAAGCATATGGTTTTATATAGACTTTTGGAAAGGCCTGTATTTACAAGAAAGTGAGTGGGAGCACTATAACATTTCTGATAAGTATATGTGAATGACATATTGATTGAACAGAAATGATGTAGAATTTTTCTGGAAAGCATAAAGGAGTATATGAAAGGAGTTCTTTAAAAGAAAGACCTCGGTAAAGCTACTTACACATTGAGCATCCAGATCTATATAGATATATCAAGACGCTTGATAAGATTTTTCAATGAGTACATACCTTGATAAATTTTTGAAATAGTTCAAAATGGAACAATCAAAGAAGGAGTTCTTGCCTGTGTTACAAGGTGTGAAGTTGAGTAAGACTCAAGACCCGACCATTGCAGAAAATAGAAAGAGAATGAAAAGTCATTCACTATGCCTCAGTCATAGGTTCTATAAAGTATGCTATGCTGTGAACCAGACCTATTGTATACCTTGCTCCGAGTTTGGCAAAGGAATACAATTTTGATCTAATAGTAGATCACTGGACAACGGTCAAGAATATCCTTAGTGAGGACTAAGGAGATGTTTCTCGATTATGGAGGTGATAAAAGAATTCGTCGTAGAAGTTACATCGGTGCAAACTTTTTACACTGATCCAGATGACTCTAAGTCTCAATCTGGATACATATTGAAAGTGGGAGCAATTAGCTAGAGTAGCTCCGTGCAGAGCATTGTAGACATAGAATATTTGCAAAATACATACGGCTCTGAATGTGACAGACCCGTTGACTAAACTCCTCTCACAAGCAAAACATGATCATACCTTAGTACTCTTTTGGGTGTTAATCACATAGCGATGTGAACTAGATTATTGACTCTAGTAAACCCTTTGGGTGTTGATCACATGACGATGTGAACTATGGGTGTTAATCACATACAGATGTGAATATTGGTGTTGAATCACATGATGATGTGAACTAGATTATTGACTCTAGTGCAAGTGGGAGACTGAAGGAAATATGCCCTAGAGGCAATAATAAAGTTATTATTTATTTCCTTATATCATGATAAATGTTTATTATTCATGCTAGAATTGTATTAACCGGAAACATAATACATGTGTGAATACATAGACAAACATAGTTTCACTAGTATGCCTCTACTTGACTAGCTCGTGAATCAAAGATGGTTAAGTTTCCTAGCCATAGACATGAGTTGTCATTTGATTAACGGGATCACATCATTAGGAGAATGATGTGATTGACATGACCCATTCCGTTAGCCTAGCACTTGATCGTTTAGTATATTGCTATTGCTTTCTTCATGACTTATACATGTTCATGTAACTATGAGATTATGCAACTCCCGTTTACCGGAGGAACACTTTGGGTGCTACCAAACGTCACAACGTAACTGGGTGATTATAAAGGAGTACTACAGGTGTATCCAAAGGTACATGTTGGGTTGGCGTATTTCGAGATTAGGTTTTGTCACTCCGATTGTCGGAGAGGTATCTCTGGGCCCTCTCGGTAATGCACATCACTATAAGCCTTGCAAGCAATGTAACTAATGAGTTAGTTACGGAATGATGCATTAACGAGTAAAGAGACTTGCCGGTAACGAGATTGAACTAGGTATTGGATACCGACGATCGAATCTCGGGCAAGTAACATACCGATGACAAAGGGAACAACGTATGTTGTTATGCGGTTTGACCGATAAAGATCTTCGTAGAATATGTAGGAGCCAATATGAGCATCCAGGTTCCGCTATTGGTTATTGACAAAGAATAGTTCTAGGTCATGTCTACATAGTTCTCAAACTCGTAGGGTTCGCACGCTTAAGGTTTCGATGACAGTTATATTATGAGTTTATGAGTTTTGATGTACCGAAGGAGTTCGGAGTCTCGGATGAGATCGGGGACATGACGAGGAGTCTCAAAATGGTCGAGGCGTAAAGATCAATATATTGGACGACTATATTCGGACTTCGGAAAGGTTCCGAGTGATTCGGGTATTTTCGGAGTACCGGAGAGTTACGGGAATTCGCCGGGGAGTATATGGGCCTTTTTGGGCCATACGGGAATAGAGGAGAGAGGCCGAAAGGAAGGAGGCACGCAGCCCCCCTCTGGTCCGAATTGGACAAGGGGTGCGACCCCCTTTTCCTTCCTCCTCTCCCCCTCTTTCCCCCTTCTCCTACTCCAACAAGGAAGGAGGGAGTCCTACTCCCGGTGGGAGTAGGACTCCCCTTGGTGCGCCCCTCCTAGGCCGGCCGCCCCCTCCCCCCTTGCTCCTTTATATACGGGGGCAGGGGGGCACCTCTAGGCACAACACAAGTTGATCTACGGATCGTTCCTTAGCCGTGTGCGGTGCCCCCCTCCACCATATTCCACCTCGATCATATCGTCGCGGAGTTTAGGCGAAGCCCTGCGCCGGTAGAGCATCATCATCGTCACCACGCCGTCGTGCTGACGGAACTCATCCCCGAAGCTTTGCTGGATCGGAGCCCGGGGATCGTCATCGAGCTGAACGTGTGCTGAACTCGGAGGTGCCGTACGTTCGGTACTTGGATCGGTCGGATCGTGAAGACATACGACTACATCAACCGCGTTGTCATAACGCTTCCGCTTACGGTCTATGAGGGTACGTGGACAACACTCTCCCCTCTCGTTGCTATGCCATCACCATGATCTTGCGTGTACGTAGGATTTTTTTTGAAATTACTACGTTCCCCAACAGCGGTTGCCCGGTTGAACGATTCTGCCCTTGGCGACATCGACCAACTCGTCGCCCACGAAGTGCAGAAGAGTGCAAGGAACGTCGGCGGCACCATGTGAAAACATGTAGGGCGTCAGGGATGCCCAGTCAAAGGCAAGGAGATGAAGTCATCGGCCGAGAGGCTTAGTTACCGTGATGCCGTCGAGCTCGGCTAATGTCGTGGCACCGCCAACGGCGGGCGTGCAACTGACGGAGGGGGCGCTTGCTGGCGAGGTGCCGGCCGGTGTACACCCAGGTGCATTAAGCTCCAATGCCCGTGCCGGCGTCGGAGACACGAATTCCGCCTCCGCCGAAGACACCAATGGCGCCGCCGGAGACACCAATGGCGCCGCCTGCATGCTGTGCGAGTTGCTGGCCGTGAAGCTGGGAACAGGGGGAGGCCCCTGTTGGCCGCCCGCAATCCATGTCGTCAGCCCATGAATCAACATAGGCACCATGGCGTTGAGCTTCGTTCCCAGTTGTTGTTCCACTTGCTCTTGGACAAGCTCCGGAATCCGCGCCACTTGTGCCTTGAGTGCTTCAACCTCGCGCCTCTGGCTTTCTGAGCTGCTCTTTTTCTCCTTCCGCACACCAGCGATATAGTATGACCCCCATTTTGTGGACAAGCCTTTGCCGGCCACACGACCAGCTGACGTCGGCTTAGTGAGCTTATCCTTGTTTTTCATTACGTTCAACGCCCTATTTAAAGGGGTGTCGAAAGGGGAGCTCTGAGACGACCCCGCCCTATTGCTTTCAGTTTCCTGTGGAAGGAACGTGAACCATTTAGAAATATTGGGGATTAATTAGAGTGCAACCATATGGAGCTAATTACGCGGGGGTGTATTCCTTACCAGAACAAGCTCAAGCGCCCTGGTCTTCGGATCCGTGGTAAGCTCCTTTGTTATCGGGTCCTCCTTGTACCGGGCCCTGACAAAGTTCCTGGTCTGCTTGTCACCGCTGTATTTCTCAAAGCATGGCGATAGGCCTTGCTTGGCACGCTCTGCATCCTCCTTGTCCCATATAGGCTCCGCCACTCTGTAACCGCCGGGACCGAGTTTGTGTTCCCCTAAGTTCAACTCCCGCATTTCTTTCCCCCACTGACTTGATTCAGAGGTTGTGCTGCTCTCGCACTTGATCTTGAACTCCTTGTAGTCATCTTCGCTGATCGAAGAATATTTTGCCTTGATCTTCTCATAACTATCACCTTTATCAATCATTCTCTTCACCGCGCTTCTCCAAGTAGACAGGGCCGTGCTCATCCTCGTGAGGGCGGCACTGTTCACTTTATTCCCTGAGAGGCGTGTGTTTTCAAAATCGGCGGGGAACTTGTATCGTTCGTGCAGCTTCATGAAGAGGAGGTTGCGCAAATTCCCTCGGTCCTTATGCCTAAGGTTCTCGGTGTTGATCGAGACGGTGCTCCGGAGAATGCACCCGAGCTGAAGCGAGTACCCCTTGACTATATGTTTGGGCTCCGTTGGATGCCCGTCGGAGTCCACTTGAGTAAATTCCTCCTTGAGGGTGCTAAGCGCATTCGGGAGCCGGTCCTTCCTTTGCTTCTTCGGTTGGCTGCCATCTGTGTGTGCGCCGCCATCATCAATGGTGGCATCCTCGGCGGCACCATCAGTGGTGTCATCCTCGACGCCACTAGGGGTTGTGTAATCAGGATCGGTGTCTTCCGCGGCGTCCTCATAGCGGTGAGGTTGTTCCTCCATCTCCTGGGACAGCTCCCAGAATTGCTTGCCGCCCGAACCGCCGGCCTCATCGTTGTTGGCCATGTTTCGCTCTAAATAGGAAAACAGTTTGGTCAAAAAGTTGGTTATTGTCAAGGAACAAGATCATGGTCTCATCATTTAGGGTTTGTCAACACCGAGGCATCCTAAAAGCTAAGCTTTTATCACTTAGGGTTTGTCGATGCCGAGGCACCCTAAAAGCCTAAGCGTACATCATTTAGATTCTCATCGACACTGAGGCACCCTAAAAGCCAAGGTTTCATCATTTAGGGTTTGTCGATGCTGAGGCACCCTAAATGGTAAGTTAAGTTTTCATCATTTAGGGTTTATCGATGCCGAGGCACCCTAGGTTGGGCCTAATCACTTGGCACTAATCACTTGGCTCTATTGCCACATATGTTGGGTTTATCATCTAGGGTTTATTGATGCTGAGGAGAATTCTAAGTTGGGCCTAATCACTTGGCTCTATTGCCACCTATGGTTTAATGCAGCAAGAATAAAGGGGCAGTTGATCCTACTTAATTAAGTACTAAGATACCCCGGCCCATGCATTAGTAGCAAGTACCCCATATGTCCGATTTTTAGCAAAGTCATGCTAAAATTCACGGAAAATTTCAGCACGACCTTTGCTGAAAATAGGACATAAGGAGTACCCGAATTTGCCGGAACGGAAGTTAATCGACATTTCGGTAAACTCAAGGGCCTCTCGGGGTACCTGCAAAATCATCACGACACGAAGGGCCTCTCAAGGGCCTCAAGCAGCAGCGGCGTCTCCCAGGACCCCATTTTTTTGCTAAATTTCTTTGAGCAACAATCAGAGCAGAAAATTCAGCATATTTCTATACAACATCACTGTAAAGATGAAGAACAGTTCTATAGCAGCCCATTTATATACAATAGCATCTTTGGTCATACCAATTTCTGAAACAATTCAAATCTGAACTGTATCTTGCGTAGGCACCACTACTGCAAGTGCCATACTACTGCAAGTGCCATACTACTGCAAGTGCTATACTACTGTAGGAAAGGAGGATCATCATACACATATATAGGAAAGGAGGCCCATTCCTATTTTAGGAAGCAAGCAGATGTACACATAAGATAAAAATGTAGTGCTGAAAGTTTAATGCTTACAAAAGACTTGCTGAAATAGTGAAAAATACGGAGTCACCAAGCTGGCTAAGAAACTCCCAAAGTCCACTAGCAAATCCAAGATATAATCCTGTTACACACATCATAACAATTTAAGATAATTAGAATAAGGATAGTAGGAAATGAAAAAGAAAGAGCTCAAAAAACTCCCTAATTGGGAGATTTGTATTTGCACCATCTTTCATATCAATATCATATACACATGGAGATGGTGTCATTCAACTTGAGCATGAGCTAGTTTAGTCATCTAGCTTACTGCATACACATGGAGATGGTGTCATTCAACTTGGAACACATCAAACTTTTGTTCCGTGCTACTTCACCTCAAAACTCACAGCTTTTTCAGAACAAAAACTGACGAATAATAACACACAGCAGATATATGAATGAGTTCCATGGTGGATCTGCTATGTTCACGGCACAGTAATTCAACAAAACCTTTTTACGGACCAAGGGAAACACAAATCAAGTGTTCAACAAAAATATGACCCTGAATGCAAATGGAGCTTAGGTCCCAACAAATGCAGGTAGCTACTGGGAACAGAATATAAGTGAATTAACAACAACAGACTAGGTATTGTAGGTATTCAGAAGACTACAAGTTCCGACACGGTAACCTTGCAACACAGTGATAGAGTTTAGATCTGAATCATCAAAGTAAGGAACGTTGGCAATAATCAAACACAGTGTATGTAGCAAGTGGCAACTTCCAGTTGAGACCACCATTTCCATGCTAAACACTAATCAGCAGGCACTCTCCTGCTACAGCTAACCAAAATCTGCTAGCTGATTCTTAAATCAGACAGTTTGAGCACTACAATTCTCACAAGATCTGCAATAGGCATTTACAATTAAAATGTTAGGCATTTGTAGGCATTTGTCATGTTAGGCATTTACTGAACATGTTTACTGAACATGTTAGGCATTTACAACTCATTTGTCTATTTGAGCACTACAATCAGACAGTTTACTGAACATGTTAGGCATTTGTCATGTCATAATCTTTGCCATTTTACAATTAAAATGCACTTGTTTGTGTGGACTAATTTTGAAGCAGTTTGTAGAGTACTGTCAAAATTCAGAATGGTGACTGAATTTAACTAAGAAACAAGAACCTAACGCGCATTCCCCAACTAATAAAACCGATCAAGAAGCAGCAGTGGCACGACGGGGCGGCGGCGGCGAGCTCCTGCTCCTAACCCTAGGTCGCCGCCCCGTGGGGGCATGGGGATGAGCGGGGGAGAGAGGGAGGGAGGGACAGAGACTAACCATCATCGATGAGCAGCAGCCGCACGGGGAGGCTCGCGCCGCCGTCAAGGAGCGCGTCTGACGAGGCTAGCCGCCGTCCGTCCGTCCGTCGAGGAGCGCGGGGAGGCTCACGCCACCGTCCGTCCGAGGAGTTCGCGGGCTCGAGGGGGAGGAAGGGGAGAGGGAGGCGGCGGGGGCGCGTGGGCGGCTGCGGCGCAGTGGGTCGGGGCAGTGGCGGCGGCGGCGCGGTGGAGGGAGGGACGAGGGAAGGAGCGGCGCGGTGGATCGAGGGAGAGGGAACTGGCGAGGGGGAGAGGGAAGGGGGATCGGGCGAAGGGGTACACACTATAGCAATGGCGCACCACCCTCTGGTGCACCATTAGTAGTTTTTTTTCTTATAGCAATGGCGCACCCACCTCTGGTGCGCCATTAGTAACTTTTTTTTCTGACAGCAATGGCGCACCCACCTAGGGTGCGCCATTAGTATTTTTTTTCATTATTTCTTGTTGCATCTAATAATTTGTTTTTTTATCAAATTTGTTATTTTCATGAGGACTAGAACAGAAGATATCATCAAATATCATCATTTTTTTTGAAAATATCATCAATTTTTGTTAATTGAAAATATCATCAAATTTGTTATTTGAAAATATCATCAAAAAGTGGGGGAGGGTGCGGGGTGTCGGCGGCGGCGGTGGAGCGGGGGAGGGTGCGGGGGGTGCTCGGCGGCAAGGGGGATCTGGCGAGGGGGATCGGATAGCTATCGAGAGGGAGGGGGATCGAGATCGAGTGTCCTCATGAATATTCAATATTTTTTCATACTGAATATGAAAAAATATCATCAAATTTGAAAAAATATTCATGAATTCAAAAAGTGCCCATGAAATTTAAAAATATTTATGATATCAAAAAGTGCCCGAGAAATGAAGACTACGATTTAAATAAATAGATCTTAGCTAGCTATCTGTTCACAATCTTCTTGCCCTTCTTTTTCGCAAATGGAGTTCTTCTGTGGAACGGACGTCCTTTAGGTAGGGTGGTCCTGCTTCTTCTTGTGGTGTGTGCTGCTACTTCATCATCGTCGTCATGTTCGATCTTCAGGTTTCCGTACTTGTCGAAGTCTTGCTCATTGGCTACTCCATCCATTCCGATGATCTTCCTTTTGCCTCTCCTCATGACAACACGACTGGGCTTTGGCGGGTTGGTAATGAAGAAGCATTGGTCCACTTGGGAAGCCAGTACCCATGGCTCATTTTTCGCGGTGACGTTTGCGCCCGCGGTCTTGGATTTGGCTTCGGGTATAACCATGGTGGTGAAATACTGGTCTTCTTTTAGGACGCTCTTGGCCCATTTGACACGGAACATCGGGACCTTCTCTCCAGCGTAGCTCAGCTCCCAGATCTCCTCGATCCTTCCGTAGTATCTGTCCTTGTCGTTGCCGGTGTAGGATTCCATCGTTACCCCGGAGTTCTGATAACCATCGCTCTTCATGTCCTTGTTCTCGGTGTAGAATGTGTAGCCGTTGATATCGTACGCCTCATAGGTCATCAGATTGTGCTCGGCGCCCTGTGACAAGGCGAATATGAGTTGTTCTTCCGCGGAAGAATCCTCATGTAAAGGGTACGACAGAAGCTTCTGCTTGAACCAACGCGTGAAACATGAGTTGTGCTCTTTGACTATATCTCCGTCCGTCCTCTGTTGGCCTCGGTCATTGTACGTCTTCTCAATAAAGGTTTTGTGCTCTACCACCCAAGGATCGACCACGTCTATGTGTTGTAGCGCGACTAGGTTTGCTCTTTCAAAGTCGGTGAGTCGACCCCCGAAGTCGACATGCATTTCACGGTGACCCTCATGGTGACCCCATCCAGCGAGCCTGCCGAGGTGCCTGTTGACGGGCAGACCAATGGGGTTCTCGATGCCTAGATAATTCGTGCAGTAGGAGATGCACTCTTCGGTCAGAAAGCCCCTGGCTATACTTCCCTCTGGACGTGACATGTTGCGAACGTATCCTTTGATGACACCATTCATCCTTTCGAACGACATCATGTTGTGCAGGAACGTCGGCCCGAGTTGGATGATATCCTCCACGATATGGACCAGCAGATGCACCATAACGTAGAAGAATGCGGGTGGGGAGTACATCTCAAGCTCGCATAGTATCACCACGATCTCTTCCTGTAGCCTTCTGAGTTGCCTCACGCCAATCGACTTCCAAGAGATGACGTCAAAAAAGTTGCATAGGCCAAATAGTGTTTCACGGACGTGCGCGTCCATGATCCCACAGATTGCAACTGGAAGTATCTGCGTCATCAGCACGTGACAGTCGTGAGACTTCATCCCGCTGAACTTCTGCTTCGCTGGGTCTAGGTATCTGCTTATCTTCCCCGCGTAACCGTAAGGAAGTTTTACTCCTAGGAGGCAGGTGAAAAACTGCTCGATCTCCTCCTGACTTAGAGTGAAGCATGCGGGAAGGTAGTCATTTCCGGTCTTCTTGGCCTTTTTGCCTTTGCGAAGACTTTCTGTGTCCTGCTTCGCCTCATCATCATCATCATTAGCGTGAAGCTCATGCCTAATGCCCATTGATTTCAAGTCTGCCCTTGCTTTCGGCCCATCTTTGGTCCTCTCTGGCATGTTGAGCAGGGTACCAAGCAGACTCTCGCACACGTTCTTCATGATATGCATGACATCAAGGCTGTGAGGCACACGGTGGATCTTCCAGTACGGCAAGTCCCAGAAAACAGACCTCGTTTTCCATACCTTCAGCAGCGGCTCTGGCGCCTTTCGCTTCTTTCCCGGCTCTGGCGCCTTTTGCTTGTTTCCCTACAGTGGGCAGTCTTTCCAATTTTTCAACAACTCGTCTATTTCCTCGCCGCTCCTCGTACACGGGCGTTTTCGGGGTTCGGCTTCACCAGCGAACAGATCCTTGTGTTTCCTCCACGGGTCATCGTCGCGAAGCCACCTTCGATGTCCCATGAACACGGTTTTCAAAGACCCGGGATCTCTATCTAGCTGGCGATACGTTGTGTCATCCATGCACCTTACGCATCCAGAAAATCCATGGACTACCTGCCCCGCGAGATATCCGTAACCGAGATAATCGTGCACCGCGGTGAGCAGTGCGGCTCTCATAGGGAAATATTCTTTCTCTGCGGCGTCCCACGTATTGGCTGGTGTTTTCCACAGCGTGTCTAGCTCCTCCTTCAGCAGCCCTAGATACAGATTGATGTCGTTCCCTGGTTGTTTCGGCCCTTCAATTAGCATACTCATGTGAATGTACTTCCTTTTCATGCACAACCAGGGGGGAAGGTTGTACATCCACACAAACACAGGCCAGGTGCTATGTGTGCTTCTCTAGCTGCCAAACGGATTGACTCCATTGGTGCTCGCACCCAACACGATGTTCCTTGGATCCTTCCCAAATTCTGGGTATTCAAAGTTCAACGCTTGCCACTGGCTCGCATCCTTAGGGTGACTCAGCATCTTGTCTTTTTTATTTATCTCCGGATCATTTCCGTCATCTTCCCACTTCTTCTCCTCCCTATCTGCGTGCCAACGCAGGAGCTTTGCTACCTTAGGGTCCGCGAAATACCGCTGCAGACGAGGAGTGATCGGAAAGTACCACACCGATTTTCGAGGAGCTTTCTTCCTCTTCTTGTATCGAGTGACGCCGCACACCGGACATATGGTAGACTCTGCGTGCTCGTCCCGATAAATGATGCAATTGTTCATGCACACATGGTATTTCACGTGCGGTAAATCCAGAGGACACACGATTTTCTTCGCCTCCTCGAAACTGGTCGGGCACTTGTTCCCCTTGCGAAGACGTTCGTGCCAGAATGACATGTTCTCGTCGAAGCATGCGTCAGTCATTTTGTGTTTTACCTTCATCTCCAGAGCCATGAGCGTTACTTTCAGGCGGGTATCCTTGGGCCTGCATCCTTCATACAATGGAGTAACCGCGTCTATCTCCAGTTGATCCAGCTTGGCTTTCTCTCGGGCGGCAGCTCTTGCGTTATCCGTCTGCTTGAGAAGCAACTGTTGAATATGAGGGTCCTGCACCCAGCCTCCATCGTCGTTTGCTCCGGCATCTTCATCTTCATGATCATGCCCTTCGTCTTTATCTTCCTCATCATCATGTACGACACCTTCTACATGATGACTGTGTACAGCATCACCTCGTGATCATGTCCTGGAGATTCTTCGTCTTCTCGCCCGCCCTCGCCGCGGTGGTTGTCTTGTTGCCCTTCCTCATTTGTTGACTGGCCCCCATGGACGACTTCATAGTCATCTTCATCACCTTGCCACCGATAGCCATCCATGAAACCACGCAAGAGCAGGTGGTCCCGCACCTTCCCGGAATCCGGGTCCGCAATAAGGCTCTTCAGCTTGCATCTTCGACATGGACATCTTATCTCCGTCTCGTTCTTTTGAAGCATCTCGGGCTTCGCGGAGCTCAAAAACCTATTCACGATGCCTTCGGTCATCGTGCGGACCATGGTCGCCTGCGGGGTAGAGCAAAACGATATTTTAGAACCAAGAAAATTTTTGGCATGACCTTCCCTAAAAATAGGACCAAAAAGAATGCATAGTGCCAAAATTCTCGCCGAAATGGAAATGAATCAACATTCCGGCAAAATATTGGCAACTATCGCATTTCAAATACCGGTACCTGCAAACACAAACATATATGCAACACCACAAACATATGCAACATCACAAACATACATAGATCTAGCTAGGCCACAAAAAGTGCATGTGCACGTTGTTGGAGCAAGCTAGGGAGAAAAAAAGTAGATCTACAACATGAAGATAGCTTTCCCCTTACTTACCTATCAAAAAAAGGTAATTTCACCACTTAATTTTGATGAATCTATGGTGCAAATGAGGTGAGGAGGAGGCAGCCGAAAGTTTGGAGAAGGAGGTGGAGGGAATGAAGTGGGGAAAGTGAGTGGGTAGGTGTGGCTGTCCAAAATATCTTGTTGGGGTCCCAGGTTACTAATGGCGCACCACCAGCAAATGCGCCATTAGTATGCCTGCTTACTAATGGCGCACCTGCAGGTGGTGCGCCATTAGTAGTTTTGCAAAAAAGTAAAAAAATATATACTAATGGCGCACTATCTGTCTAGTGCGCCATTACTAGTTAGAACTAGTAATGGCGCACCTTGCTTGGATGCGCCATTAGTATGTATGGAAAAATGGAACAAAAAAGTTATTACTAGTGGCGCACCATTTTTCTGGTGCGCCATTAGTGTCTTCCACTCTAATGGCGCATCTTCAGAGGGTGCGCCAGTAGTATATAGTAGTGGCGCACCACCTGACAGGTGCGCCATTAGTGCCCATTCCATCTATAGCCCTTTTTTTAGTAGTGACGGAGCCGTCGCCAAGCCTTGTTCTTCCTCGGGAGGGCTGATCTGGAGTCCGTTCGGGGCTCCGGAGAGGGGAATCTTGTTGGGGAATGCGGTAATTTCAAAAAAAATCCTACGATCACGCAAGATCTATCTAGGTGATGCATATCAACGAGAGGGGAGAGTGTATCCACGTACCCTCGTAGACCGAAAGTGGAAGTGTTTCAATAACACGGTTGATGTAGTCGAACTTCTTCGCGATCCAACTGATCAAGTACTGAACGTACGACACCTCCGCGTTCAGCACACGTTCAGCTCGATGACGTCCCTCGTGCTCTTGATCTAGTTGAGGACGAGGGTGAGTTCCGTCAACACGACGGTGTGGCGACGGTGATGATGATGTTACCGGTGCAGGGCTTCGCCTAAGCACTATGATGGTATGATTGAGGTGTGTAACTGTGGAGGGGGCACCGCACACAGTTAAGAGAAAGTTGTGTGTTCTAGGGTGCCCCCTGCCCCCATATATAAAGGAGCAAGGGGGAGGCCGCCCGGCCCCTAGGGGCGTGCCCAAGGAGAGGGAGTCCTACTAGGACTACTAGTCCTAGTAGGATCCCATCACAAGGAAGAGAGGGGGAAGGAAGGAGAGGGAGAGGGAGTAGGAAAGGGGAGCCCCCCCTTCCCTTGTCCTATTTGGACTCAAAGGGGAAGGGGTGCGCGGCATGCCCTGGCTGCCCTCCTCTCTCTCCACTAAGGTGGTGTTTGGTTGTGTGGTTATCCACCACAGGGACAAGGATAACCAGTTTTCCTGAGGATGCCACTCATTTGGTTGGAGAGCAAGAGAGGATATGGATAGCCAGATGCCTGGGAATATTCGGCTAAAAGCTGGTTGAGGAAAGTCGCGAGATTCTCACGGATGAGGGCAGCCACCCGCACGCGAATCATTTTCCTTCTCCTTCTTCCGTCTCACCCCTCACTCGAGCGAACCTTCATAGCTTCCTTGCCTAAACAAAGAAGCGGCGGCGGCGGCGATGATTTGGATCGAGGCGGCGGTACGACTCAGCAAGGACTCCGGTGCGTTTCAGGTTCAAATCCTTCACGTCTTTCCTTCCCCTCTCTATTCTCTGTCTCCTAGTGGCGAGATGTGTTGATGGGCTGGTGGCGAGTGGAAGCGCCGGTGGCGGGGAATGTGAAGCCCTGGTGGCTGGGAACCGTGAGATCTCTAGTTGTGGGATTGGAGAGAGCTCTGGCTAATTAGGAACACGAGAGGCAAGCTTCTCTGTTCTTTTTGTACATGCGACCTGATGCTCTTCTCTATCTCGTTTCTTTTTTGCAGGCCGGACAGAGACACCTGTAGCATCGTACCAATGAAGAAAACAGTTGTAACTTGTCTATGATGCCTATCCTTAGCCACCTCTTATCCTCCCAACCAAACAATAAGATGTGGTTATCCAACTCATCTAAACCCTCACAACCAAACGACATAAATTGGCTATCCCCAACCACCTGGTTAAGAATATCCTTAGCCAAGCCATCCTCGCCCATGAACCAAATGCCCCTAAGGCCCATGGTGGCCCATTAGTTCCCCCGGGGGGTTCCGATAACCCCTCCGACGCTCCGGTTTTATCCGAAACTTCTTGGAACACTTCTGGTGTCAGAATAACATGGTCCAATATATCAATCTTTATGTCTCGATCATTTCGAGACTCCTCGTCACGTCCGTGATCTCATACGGGACTCCGAAAAAACTTTGGTCATCAAAAACACATAACTCATAATACATATCGTCATCAAACGTTAAGCGTGTGGACCGTACGGGTTCGAGAACTATGTAGACATGACCGAGACACATCTCCGGTCAATAAATAATAGCGGAACCTGGATGCTCATATTGTCTCCTACATATTCTATGAAGATCTTTATCGGTCAAACCGCATAACAACATATGTTGTTCCCTTTGTCATCGGTATGTTACTTGCCCAAGATTCGATCGTCTGTATCACCATACCTAGTTCAATCTCGCTACCGGCAAGTCTCTTTACTCGTTCTGTAATACTTCATCCCGCAACTAACTCATTAGTCACATTGCTTGCAAGGCTTATAGTGATGAGCACTACCGAGAGGGCCCAGAGATACCTCTCTGAAACACGGAGTGACAAATCCTAATCTCGATCTATGCCAACCCAACAGACACCTTTGGAGACACCTGTAGAGCATCTTTATAATCACCCATTTACGTTATGATGTTTGATAGCACACAAGGTGTTCATCCGGTATTCAGGAGTTGCATAATCTCATAGTCTGAGGAACATGTATAAGTCATGAAGAAAGCAGTAGCAATGAAACTGTAACGATCATAATGCTAAGCTAACGGATGGGTCATGTCCATCACATCATTCTCCTAATGACGTGATCCCATTCATCATATGACAACACATGTCTATGGTTAGGAAACATAACCATCTTTGATTAACGAGCTAGTCAAGTAGAGGCATACTAGGGACACTTTATTTTGTCTATGTATTCACACATGTACTAAGTTTCGGTGAAAACAATTCTAGCATGAATACTAAACATTTATCATGAAATAATGAAATAAATAATAACTTTATTATTGCCCCTAGGGCATATTTCCTTCAAATATGTTGCCATCATCATCATCAACCATCATCCATCACCAATTTCGTGATGCTCACCGCCGTGCGTGAGTAATCCCATCGTAGGCTTGCTGGACGGTGATGGGTTGGATGAGATTTACCATGTAATCGAGTTAGTTTTGTTAGGGTTTGATCCCTAGTATCCACTATGTTCTAAGGTTGATGTTGCTATGACTTTGCCATGCTTAATGCTTGTCACTAGGGCCTGAGTGCCATGATTTCATATCTGAACCTATTATGTTTTCATGAATATATGAGTGTTCTCGATCCTATCTTGCAAGTTATAGTCACCTACTATGTGTTATGATCCGGCAAACCCCGGAGTGACAATAGTCGGGACACTTCCCGGTGATGATCTAGTTTGAGGAGTTCATGTATTCACTAAGTGCTAATGCTTTGGTCCGGTTCTCTATTAAAAGGATGCCTTAATATCCCTTAGTTTCCAATAGGACCCCGCTGCCACGGGAGGGTAGGACAAAAGATGTCATGCAAGTTCTTTTCCATAAGCACGTATGACTATATTCAGAATACATGCCTACATTATATTGATGAACTAGAGCTAGTTATGTGTCACCCTATGTTATAACCGTTGCATGATGAATGCCATCCAACATAATTATCCATCATTGATCCATTGCCTACGAGCACGTTTCATATTGATCTTTGCTAAGTTACTTCTCCATTGTCATTGTTACGATGTTACTTTTGCCACCGTTACCGTTACTTCCATACTACTTTGCTACTAAATACTTTGTTGCAGATATTAAGTCTTTCAGGTGTGGTTGAATTGACAACTCAGCTGCTAATACTTGAGAATATTCTTTGGCTCCCCTTGTGTCGAATCAATAAATTTGGGTTGAATACTCTACCCTCGAAAACTGTTGCGATCCCCTATACTTGTAGGTTATCAAGACCTTTTTCTGGCGCCGTTGCAGGGGAGCATAGCTCTATTCTTTGAGTCACTTGGGATTTATATCTGTTGATCACTATGAGGAATTTGAAAGATCAAAGAAACAAGATTTTTTCCTCAACTATGAGGGGAGGTAAGTAACTGCCATCTAGCTTTGCACTTGATCCACCTTTTGTTTTGATTAAACTTGCGACACCTACACCTGCTATTGATTCTGATATGTCGCATGTTATTGATGATCCCACTTCTGTTATGCATGATGTTTATGATGATACTACTTCTCTGCTTTATAACAATGTGCCACTGGGTGAATTTCTGGATGAACAACTTTCTAGGGTTAGAGAGAATGAATTTACTGAAACTGATGATATTAATGAAAGTGATGATGAAGATTCTCCCCCTAGATATGAATTGCCTGTTGTACCTGAGGGTTATGTTATGGATGAAGAAACTGCCAGAGACTTTCTTGCTTGCAATGATGTGACGCCCCCAATTCAATCGTACACTAATCATACATGCAAATGTGTACGATCAAGATCAGGGACTCACGGGAAGATATCACCACACAACTATAGACACAAATAAAATAATACAAGCTTTATATTACAAGCCAGGGGCCTCGAGGGCTCTAATACAAGCTCGATACACAAGAGTTAGCGGAAGCAACAATATCTGAGTACATACATAAGTTAAACAAGGATGCCTTAAGAAGGCTAGCACAAAAGCAACACGATCGAAGAGGCAAGGCCCCATGCCTGGGACGTCCTAACTACTCCTGGTCGTCGACGGTCTCCATGTAGTAGTATCCATCAGCGGTGGCATCTGGCTCCAGGGATCCACCATCTAGTTGCATCAACCGGAAAGAAGAAAGAAGGGGGGAAAGGGGGTAGCAAAGCAACCGTGAGTACTCATCCAAAGTACTCGCATGCATCAGATCTATACTAAGTATGCATTGGTATCAAACGGAAGGTTTGTATGTGTGGACTGAACTGCAGAATGTCAGAATAGAGGGGGAAGGCCTAGCCTATCGAAGACTAGCATCTTCAAGCATCTCCGAGCATCTTGCAGCATGTAGAAGAGTAAAGAATAGCATTTTAATTAACAAGCATGTTGTAACATTAACGCCCAGAGATCCTTCCCCGACTCCCTGTGGAAAAGCAATCTCGGAGCCACATATCCATCACATATATCAGGTATCCATTTCTAGTTATATAAGATCAGGATACAAGTCTGAACGTCCGTTACCGTGGACACGACTATTAATAGATAATCTTCCCTGCAGGGTGCACCACGTTTTCCAACACGCTTGATTACTTTGGTCGGACACACTTTCTAGGTCAATGCCCGGCCTCGGAAGATCAACACATCACAGTCGTACCTTGGATCAGTGGAGAGGTCCCCGCCGGTCTACATCCTAAGCGCTCCGGGGTCTTGGGCCCATCGCCCATTGCACTCCGGGTCGTTGCGCGCAGGGTGAATACTAGCACCGCCTCAGATGTCCAGCATGATCCGACCGTGCCGCACTGCTAAACTAGACGTCTGACAAAGCTTCGGCTGATACTCCGATGTCGAGGCCCATAACTATTCTCACATGGTGGTTAGTGCGTAAAGGCCAGAGGCCAACTCAGAACAAATACTCAAACCTGTTAGTGCATTGGGGGCTCACAGAGACGAGCAGAGACTCACGATAATGTGACCCCGGCGCCCCGTCTCATGGACTTATGGCAAGGGCCCAGAATGCCCAGTCGTGCCACGTGGAAAACTCGCGGGTGCTTGCTACCTCTTGAGCATGTGTTGGTTTTCCCTTGAAGAGGAAAGGGTGATGCAGCAAAGTAGTGTAAGTATTTCCCTCAGTTTTGAGAACCAAGGTATCAATCCAGTAGGAGACAACGCACAAGTCACCTAGTACCTGCACAAACAATCAAGAACCTTGCAACCAACGCGATAAAGGGGTTGTCAATCCCTTCACGGTCACTCGCAAAAGTGAGATCTAATAGAGATAATAAAGTAAATATTTTTGGTATTTTTGTTGTATAGATTGGAAAGTAAAGATTGCAAAATAGTAAACGAGATGCGAAAGAGATGTAATATAATAGGAAAGAGACCCGGGGGGCATAGGTTTCACTAGTGGCTTCTCTCAAGATAGCATGTATTACAGTGGGTGAACAAATTATTGCCGAGCAATTGATAGAAAAGTGCATAGTTATGAAGATATCTAAGGCAATGATCATGAACATATGCATCATGTCCGTGTCAAGTAGACCGAAACGATTATGCATCTACTACTATTACTCCACACATCAACCGCTGTCCAGCATGCATCTAGAGTATTAAGTTCATAAGAATAGAGTAACGCATTAAGCAAGATGACATGATGTAGAGGGATAAAATCAAGCAATATGATATAAACCCCATCTTTTTATCCTCGATGGCAACAATATAATACGTGCCTTGCTGCCCCTATTATCACTGGGAAAGGACACCACAAGATTGAACCCAAAGCTAAGCACTTCTCCCGTTGCAAGGAAGATCAATCTAGTAGGCCAAACTAAACCGATAATTCGAAGAGACTTGCAAAGATATCAACTCATGCATATAAGAATTCAGAGAAGAACCAAATAATATTCATAGATAATCTTGTTCATAAATCCACAATTCATTGGATCTTGGCAAACACAACGCAAAAGTATTACATCGAATAGATCTCCAAGAACATCGAGGAGAACTTTGTATTGAGAATCAAAGAGAGAGAAGAAGCCATCTAGCTAATAACTATGGACCCAAAGGTCTGTGGTAAACCACTCACACTTCATCGGAGAGGCAATGGTGTTGATGTAGAAGCCCTCCGTGATTGATTCCCCCTCCAGCAGATCGCCGAAAAAGGCCCCAAGATGGGATCTCACGGGTACATAAGGTTGCGGCGGTGGAAAAGTGGTTTCGTGGCTCTCCCTGATGTTTTTAGGGTATAAGAGTATATATAGGCGAAAGAAGTATGTTGGTGGAGCTACAAGGGGCCCATGAGGGTGGGGGGCGCACCCCCCTGGCACACCCTCCTGCCTCGTGGCCTCCTCGTGGAGTTCCAGACTTCAACTCCAAGTCTTCTGGATTGCTTTTGGTCCAAGAAAGATCCTCATGAAGGTTTCATTCCGTTTGGACTCCGTTTGGTATTCCTTTTCTGCAAAACTCTAAATAGGCAAAAAAACATAAACTGGCACTGGGCCTCTGGTTAATAGGTTAGTCCCAAAAATAATATAAAAGAGCATATTAAAGCCCATTAAACAACCAAAATAGATAATATAATAGCATGGAACAATAAAAAATTATAGATACATTGGAGACGTATCAAGCATCCCCAAGCTTAATTCTTGCTCGTCCTCGAGTAGGTAAATGATAAAAAACAGAATTTTTGATGTGTAATGCTACCTAACATAATTATCAATGTAATTTTCTTTATTGTGGCATGAATGTTCAAATCCAAAAGATTCAAGACAAAAGTTTAATATTGACATAAAAATAATAATACTTCAAGCATACCAACAAAGTAATCATGTCTTCTCAAAATAACATGGCCAAAGAAAGTTCATCCCTACAAAATCATATAGTTTGGCTATGCTCCATCTTCGTCACACAAAAATGTTCAAATCATGCATAACCCCGGTTTCAGCCAAGCAATTGTTTCATACTTTAGTATTCTCAAACTTTTTCAACTTTCACGCAATACATGAGCATGCGCCATGGACATATCACTATAGGTGGAATAGAATGGTGGTTGTGGAGAAGACAAAAAGGAGGAAGGTGGTCTCACATCAACTAGGCGTGGGCTATGGAGATGCCCATCAATAGATATCAATGTGAGTGAGTAGGGATTGCCATGCAACGGATGCACTAGAGCTATAAATGTATGAAAGCTCAACAAAATAAACTAAGTGGGTGTGCATCCAACTTGCTTGCTCATGAAGACATAGGGAATTTTGAGGAAGCCCACCATTGGAATATACAAGCTAAGTTCTATAACGAAAATTCCCACTAGTATATGAAAATGACAAAATAAGAGACTCTCTATCATGAAGATCATGGTGCTACTTTGAAGCACAAGTGTGGAAAAAAGGATAGTAGCATTGTCCCCTTCTCTCTTTCTCTCTCTTTTTTTTCATTGGCTTCTTTGGCCCTTTTTTTATTTTCCTCACATGGGACAATGCTCTAATAATGATGATCATCACACTTCTATTTATTTACAACTCAAGGATTACAACTCGATACTTAGAACAAAACATGACTCTATATGAATGCCTCCGGTGGTGTACCGGGATGTGCAATGAATCGTGACATGTATGAAAAAATTATGAATGATGGCTTTGCCACAAATACGATGTCAACTACATGATCATGCAAGGCAATATGACAATGATGTAGCGTGTCATAATAAAAGGAACGGTGGAAAGTTGCATGGAAATATATCTTGGAATGGCTATAGAAATGCCATAATAGGTAGGTATGGTGGCTGTTTTGAGGAAGGTAAATGATGGGTTTATTGTACCGGTGAAAGTTGCACGGTACTACAGAGGCTAGCAATGGTGGAAGGGTGAGAGTGCATATAATCCATGGACTCAACATTAGTCATAAAGAACTCACATACTTATTGCAAAAATCTACAAGTCATCAAAAACAAGCACTACACGCATGCTCCTAGGGGAAGGGTTGGTAGGAGTTAACCATCGCGCGATCCCGACCTCCACACATAAGGAAGACAATCAAAGAAACACCCCATGCTTCAAATTTGTTACACAACGGTTACCATATGTGCATGCTACGGGACTTGCAAACCTTAACACAAGTATTTATCAAATTCACAATTACTCTACTAGCATGAATCTAATGTCACCATCCTCATATCTCAAAACAATCATCAAGAATCAAACTTCTCATTGTATTCAACACACTTTATATGCAAGTCTTTATTATACCCATCTTGGATGCCCATCATATTAGGGCTAGTTTTATAGCCAAAGCAAATTACCATGCTGTTCTAAAAGACTCTCAAAATAATATAAGTGAAGCATGAGAGATCAATATTTTTATAAAATAAAATCACCACTGTGCTCTAAAAATATACAAGTGAAGCACTAGAGCAAAATTATCTAGCTCAAAAGATATAAGTGAAGCACATAGAGTATTCTAATAAATTCTGATTCATGCGTGTCTCTCCCAAAAGGTGTGTACAGCAAGGATGATTGTGGTAAACTAAAAAGCAAAGACTCAAATCATACAAGACGCTCTAAGCAAAACACATATCATGTGGTGAATAAAAATATAGCCTCAAGTAAAGTTACCGATAGATGAAGACGAAAGAGGGGATGCCCTGGAAGGGCATCCCCAAGCTTAGGCTTTTGGTTGTCCTTGAATTTTATCTTGGGGTGCCTTGGGCATCCCCAAGCTTAGGCTTTTGCCACTCCTTATTCCAAGGTCCATCAAATCCTTACCCAAAACTTGAAAACTTCACAACACAAAACTTCAACAAAAAATCTCATGAGCTCCGTTAGTATAAGAAAATAAACCACCACTTTAAGGTACTGTAATGAACTCATTCTTTGTTTATATTGGTGTTAAGACTACTGTATTCCAACTTCTCTATGGTTCATACCCACCGATACTACTCATAGATTCATCAAAATAAGCAAACAACACACGAAAAACAGAATCTATCAAAAACAGAACAGTCTGTAGCAATATGTAACTTTCGAATACTTCTGTAACTCTAAAAATTCTGAAATAAATTTTTGGACGTGAGTAATTTGTCTATTAATCATCAGCAAAAAGAATCAACCTAAAAGGACTCTCCAGTAAAAAATCAAAGGTATTCTTGTGAGCGCAAAAGATTCCGTTTTTTACAGCAAGATCGCAAAGACTTCACCCAAGTCTTCCCAAAGGTTCTACTTGGCAAAAACACTAGTTAAAACATAAAAACCACATCTAACCAGAAGCTAGATGAATTATTTATTACTAAACAGGAGCAAAAAGCAAAGAACAAAAATGAAATTGGGTTGCCTCCCAACAACACTACAAAAAAATACACTTCCGTGATGATACGTGTTTGTCACAGTAGGTCACTTTTTTGTCATGCATGTACATCGACGATTTTATGACAAAATCAAGATAGTCATACCTGTGCCGTCGTATAACTGTTCCATGACATTACCAAAATTATCATCACGGAAGTGTCCACTTCCATGACGATAAATCGCGCGTCACAGAAGTTCTTTCGTCAAGGGTGACCGACACGTGGCATCCACCGTAACGGAACACCGTTAAGCTATCTGGTATGTCATGGAAACATCACTGCAGATGTCCTAGCAGAAGGACTTAGTCGTGGAGCCATTGCAACTTGGAAGCTTAAAGGGGTTAAAACGGGACAAAGGACATGGGAGTTTATACTGGTTCGGGCCCTTGCGGTGAAGGTAAAAGCCTAATCCAGTTTGAGGTGGTATTGCTTATGTCTCGATTACTAGGGAGAGAATTCGCTTGACCTAGATTTTGATTTGATCTTACTTATCCTGAATCGCCACCGGGTCGTCCCTTTATATACAGAGGTCGACGCCTAGCGGCTCATAGAGTCCCGACCGGCTCATAAACAGTGTCCGGCTCGGTGACTATCTATTCTTGCTTTACAATGCAAGTCATACATATATGGCGGTTTATCTCTACGGGCCTTAAGTCGCCATTGGGCCTTGGGCCCTTAACTGAACCGCCATCTTCAAGTATCGTCGTGGACTTCATTATGATGAATCGCCATAGGTATAACCCGGCCCCTCCTGGGCGGGTTATACTAATAGTTATATCCCCAACATTAGGCCCCAGATTGATTTGAACTGGTTCATGTCAATCTTCAATACTTCAAAAAAAATCTTCGCCTCTTCATTTGCTCGAGAATTTATAACCCGCCATGACGTCATCTTCTGGATTTGTGATAACCCGCCATGACGTCACCTGTCATTAATTCATATTTTATCAAACATACCTCAACATATCTTTATCTTAATGATCATTTCCGAAAATCGAGGCGCCTGGGCTACTGGATAACCACATTCTGGTCTCCTCGTTTTTTGCACCCACTTATCGGCCCTTCCTTCTAAATAGCGACGACTGGTCTTTCCTCATTCTCCCCCTTTCCAGCATCTTCTTCCTCTCGCAACCCTCTATCGCTCGAGCTCCGCCGCCGTCGCAGAGCACCTCGTCGTCCTCGTCGTTGGCTGCTGCATCACCCTGAACGAACCAGAGAACAGCGGCGCCCCTTCGCCGTCGATATGCACCTGTAAGTACTCACCTTCTTGTACCCCAGATCTGCAATAGGGTTTCACACTTCTCCGTGTTCTTCATAGTTCATCACAGTTCATCCTTAGTGCCTGCACCGTGACCCTCTCAGATCTAGAAATAGCCTAGAACTTGTGCGGCGGTAGTTTTGCCTCCGCTTTCCATACCAGCGGATCCTTTTTCCTTGAAGAAACATCCCTTAGAATTCATGAACTTATCTGTACTGGGTTTTTAGGTCTTGATTTATTTTCTTTTTTTGAACTGCCGCTGATCCAAAATAATGATTGCAATTTGTGAAACCTGTTTGTGCGGCACTTAGCCAAAAAACTGCACTTTGATAGATCCACCTAGCCATGGCGGCTCATACCACCGGCTTTTAATGGTAATGCTCAATAGATAACATCAAACTGCTCATGGCGGCTTTAAATAACCTGACTGCTCATGGAGGCTTAAATAACCTGACGTAATTAGTCATATACCATTAGGCCCCTTTATAAGCTGCCAGTCTGAAAAGGTGCTTGTAATATTTTTTCCTCCGGCTTAAGATTGAACCGGCAAATTTACTCTTTTTATGCTTCCTTCTTCACGATGCCGCCTAAAACAACCACTTCTTGCAATTGGGTCAAATCCATCGTCACAGAGAGTACACTTGGCAACTTTGTGAAAATCGGGTATCTGCCCAAAAAGGATGTCATGTCTTATCACCCTCCTAAATCGACAGAAGAGAAGCCTGAACCCAAAGATGGGGTGGTCATCGTTTTTACTGATCACATGAACCGGGGCTTCTCACCGCCCGGCTCTAAATTCTTTAGAGACGTTATGCGCTTTTTCGACCTCCATCCTCAAGACATCGGTCCCAATTCCGTGTCTAATATTTGCAACTTTCAAGTGTTTTGTGAGGTGTACCTTGGAGAAGAGCCCAGCCTACTTCTTTTTAGAGAATTGTTTTACTTGAACTGCCAGAATGAATACTCCAACGGACCTAGTTTGGAACTTGGCGGGGTCTCAATCCAACGATGGAGAGACGCCATTTTTCCTTATGCGCAACCGCCAAGTCACCCCAAGGATTGGAACCAGACATGGTTCTACTGCCAAGATACTTCTCCCATTGAGGAGAACCCTCTGTCCGGCTTCTGCGCTCTGCATCTTGAATCCAATCACCCGCTCCCCGACAAGTTGTCAGCTGCTGAACGCCAGAAGCTCGCCCCTACCCTTGCAAAGATCAAAGCTCTATTGGGGAACGACTTAAATGGCATTGATTTAGTCCAGTGCTGGGTCGCATGGCGGATCATCCCATTGAGTCGCTGCTCCAGGTTAATGTGCACTTACACATGTGACAAAAAAGATACTCTGCGCCACAACCGTGACGATTTACCTGATGATGTTGTCCATGACATGACGAAGTCTCTTTTTGTAACATCCCAAATTTTCAATTTGGAATGTTATACATTAGATCATCATTGCATATCATATTTTATTGCATTTTGGGTTGATCCTAGAAATTCTACGCAACTCAAGGACCCAAGGAGAGAGTTGGGGATTTTGTTATTTTCATATTTGAGTTTTCTCAAAATTTGAAAA
The DNA here is from genome assembly GCF_002162155.2 of Triticum dicoccoides. NCBI lineage: Eukaryota > Viridiplantae > Streptophyta > Magnoliopsida > Poales > Poaceae > Triticum > Triticum dicoccoides. The sequence goes on along the minus strand of NC_041389.1, from coordinate 666,031,923 downwards.
TAGGATCATTTTATTTTATTTATTTTATCTTCAATTATTTATTTTATGAAAATATGAGAGAGGGAATAAAATGACTTTCCCAAAATAAAGAAATATTGAGGATTTAATAAAAAAATCAAATAAGATTTTATTTCGGAGTTTTTGGCTATTTTATTTGAATTTAGGAAAAATGCTCGTTTTTCAAAATTGCATTTAGGACCCAAATAAATGTTCATCTTGTCCGGCTTGAATTGAGAAGTCGGGGAAAATAAATTTCGGGATTTTTGGAGTCCATTTAGTATTTCTTTTATTTGTTTTTCTGCATGAAATTATTATTTATTAAAAAACGAACCGGCTCAGGCCGCCGTGGGCGACCCGGACTCCTCTCCGCCCAGGCTTTGTAAGCCGCCGACCCCCGCCAACCCACCTCAGCCCACCCCGCCGAAACCCTAACCATAACCTGCTGCCGCCGCCGCCGCAGGAC
>NC_041389.1:666023751-666030995 GCF_002162155.2 Triticum dicoccoides | reverse complement strand
CGCCGACCGCCATCACCCGCCGGAGGCCGCCGCCCCTCGCCAGATCCCGCTGCCGCCGGAGGTAGCCACCGCCGCCGGTTTTCTTCGGAAAACCGTTGGTTTTTTTTGGAACCACGATTTATTTTTTATAGACCGGTTTAGTTTTTTCCGATTTACTTATTTTGCAGACGTTCGTCCGTATGTTCGTGTTAACGAACGATTTTCGTCATTTAGCCGCAGACAGCGAACGTTCGCTCGTTAGCTTATTCGTCCGTTTTTCTTTTTCTCGGATTTTCTGTGATTATTCTAGATCACGATTTCTGATCTGATTTTCGTTTCAGTATAACTTTTCGCTCGTTTATCGGAATGAGGCGATTCAAGCGCCTAGAGTTTCATCTCGAAACCCTATTTCCGTTTAACCTACTCAAACAAGTTTTTGCTACTGTAAAATTTGACTTTGGTCCAGATTAGTAAAGGAAGCTTGTTTTTTGCCGTTTGATTTTCGTTGCTTCGTTTGATTTGATTCTTTTGAAAACCGGAGTTCTTAAGTTGAACTTTCCGGTTAGATCTCTTATTTGAGTTTTACCTGTGCATTAGATGAGTGCTTATTGTATGCTTGTTTGTTAGCGATAGAATACCCGGAGTGCGCCGCTTGCTACTTTGAATCTCTAGGTTTCACGGATCATCAGCAAGGCAAGTAACACTTTGAGCATACCTCTTTACTACCCAGTTTTATTGCATTAGATCAATCCTCAAACAATTGCATGGTTAGGATCTGATTAATATGTGGGTTTTGGTAAGTAGATGAGGTAGTACCTGTTGCTTTTTTTATTATCAAACCTTGGGAGTTACTTCTACGTTTGCTTATATTGCCATGCTATGCTAGTAGACATGGATTGGATGAGTGTATTCATGACAGATGTGAGGTTGTTATTTAATGGTTTACTTAAGGTGGCAACTTAAACTCACATCTGGGTGGATTGAGGCACCTGGGGAACCCAGTGTTGCCTGTATTTTTGGAAATCCCGGGGTACCGTGTGATTCTCCTATGGACCGCCACCTAGGCTCAAAGGGATCATGAGATTGTTCATGCTAGAAACTTCCATGTGCAGCCACAAGCTAATATGGGCTCTAGCATAGTTGATTAAGTTGTGTGAACTCTTGAAGAGGTAGACTAGCAGATGTAGGGGAAAGTAGGTGTAACTGTCTACCCGGAGTAGGGAGTTTATGCTTCTGAAAAACTGTGTCTCGGTCATCCGTTTCTCAAACACCATGTAGTGCGAGAAATCGAGCGGAGAAGATCGAGTCTTGTGGGGAAAAGTGCGCAAACCTCTGCAGAGTGTATAAACTAGTCATGGTTAGCCGTGTCCCCGGTTATGGCCGTTTTGAGTATCTAGTATTTGGATTATCATGTGAATTTGATCATGTTACTTTTAATTTAATCTTGTTGGGTTAATGATGATGTTTAATTGGGATTGAGTGGAGTACCCTTCTCGATGTTTAACAACCACCATGATAGTTAAATAAAATTTATTCCTTTGCAGTAGGGAAAAATTGGCTTTATGCAAAACTGTAACCATAGAGCTTTCCACCAGCCATACATGCATGTAGTGATAGCATACTTCTGTTTACTACTCTCTATGTGTTACATTGCCAGCATATTCCATGTGCTGACCTGTTTCCGGGCTGCAACGTTCATGTTGCAGACTTTTTAGACGATGAGTAAGGTGCCTTAGGTCGTGGTCTTATACTCACTGATGCCATTGGAGTTGATGGACCCGCTTATCTTCCAAGCCTTTTGCTGTTATCGTTATTAGATGGCCTTAAGCCATATTTATTGTAATAAGTTCTCTTTTGAGACATTCGATGTAATAAGTGTGTGATTTCTACTCTGTTATAAATCCTTCAAGTACTGTGCGTGTCAGCATTACCGATCCAGGGATGACACTGATGCACAAAGATCAGACTGTTTGAGGTCTAGTCGCTACAAGATGGTATCAGAGCACACGCTGATTATAGGACACGACCACTAAGCTAAAGCCCTAGATCACTACTCTCTCTTCTCATTTCTGACTCCTCATCTTTTCTACTCTTTTAGGATGGCGGATGCAAGGAACAAGTTCACGCAACCAAATGAAGATACACCCTTTGGACGCCACTTGAAGGAAGTCACTATGTACTTGAACATCGGAGTACCAAGCTTCACCGGGACCTACATCGCCACTTTACCAGAAGAGGAGCGTTGGATGATTCAAATTCAAGTTCCAGGGAGGACGTTCATGCCCATCACTGAGCCCATAGAGTTTTTCTTTGATGCACCAACCTGGAGTCTAGGAAAGAGGATGGCGGCCCACATCACCATTGGACTCATTGGAGAAGTTTACCACAAGGATCTCAAGGATACTATCTACCAAATTTGTGGGCGCCGAGATGAACAATGGGAGATGATCAGTACCAGGAAGGATAGATCAATTGCAGCTTCCATACAAGAGTTAAACCAGCACATTCGTCGCCAGGAGAACCAAATGTGCGCAGGCATGATAGATCTAAAGAAGGCATTGACAAAGATCACGGAGCTGGAAGTAGAACTCAAGTCTACACGCGATGGATATGAGGAGGAAATGACGACACTCGTGGAGAAGAATGATGATCTGAAGAAGAAGCTAAAAGTGTTTATGGGATTTCCCGCGACTGGAGAAGAAGACGATGATTGCACTTGTCCGGAGAACTACATCATCATCGACGACACCGACTCGGACCCGGATGATAGCGATGATGACTTTGTTGATGAAGCTGGAGCAGATATCATGGAGTCTTCGACCGATCAATTTTTCTAGTCGACCACCATAACAGTAGTAGTATTCTCCCATGTATATAGTATAGTCCGAGCACTTCTGTAATGATAGTTAGACCATTGTATGCCCTTGTTTGAATTGATTGGAGTGATATTGTTTGTGCTTGTCTCATGTGCATATGGATAGTGTTCTCTCTCTAGACCTCATTCTATTCTGTTTTTCTCATCTCTTCTAAACCCTCAGATGCCTCCGAGACGTGACAATGGATTTGCTTTCCCCCGGAGCTCACTCAGATGATCCAGCAGCAGAATGCATTGATGCAGATCCTAGTCCAGAATCAGAATCAGGGGAACAACAACAACAACAATCCACCACCACCACCACCTGTTGATCACTTAGCCCGTTTCTTGAGGCTTAATCCGCCGGTGTTTTCCAGTAGCACCGAGCCGATAGTTGCAGATGATTGGCTGCACAAGATGGGAAGGGAGTTAACCACTGCAAGATGCACAGATGCGGAGAAGGTGTGTTTTGCCGCACATCAGCTTGATGGACCCGCAACATCATGGTGGGAGATTTTCACAGCCACTTACCCTATCGACACTGTCACATGGGATCAGTTTCAGCAGGCTTTTCGTACTGCTCATGTCTCAACAAGAGCTATGGCCATGAAGAAGCGTGAGTTTCGTAACTTACGCCAAGGAGGACGTACTGTTGGCCAGTATGTGGATGACTTTAGTAAGCTAGCACTTTACGCCCCAGATGACGTTGCTACGGATGCAGCTAAGCAGGGGAAGTTTCTGGAAGGACTGAATGATGAGCTGAGCATGCAGTTGATGGTAGCAACCTTCAACAACTACCAGGAGTTGGTAGATCGTGCTCTCATGATTGAAGGGACGCATCAGCAGATTGACAGCCGCAAGAGGAAGTATGGACAAGGGAATTACAATTCTGGAGCTCAGCAGAAGCCTCATTTTACCCCGAATTCGGGAGGACATTTTTAGCATACCCATGGAGGAGCACAACCATAGTGGCCCCAAGAATGGCAATGGGAATGGAGGAAGCAACGGATAGATCTGCACCAACCCATCAACCCCAGCCAAGAGGGATCTGAGCCACATTACCTGCTACAAATGCCAGAAGACTGGACATTAGGCCACTGAATGTCCTGAAGGCGAAGAATGGGAATGGCAATGGAAGCTCTGGGAAGAAGCCGAACCCTTTCAACACGGGACATGTGAACCATGTTAGCGTGGAGGAGGTTGAAGCCCAACCAGATGCAGTAATAGGTAAGTTTTTGGTTAAGTCATTTACTACAATCGTTCTTTTTGATACTGGTGCATTGCATTCATACATATCAAGGGGATTTGTGGATAAGTATAAACTGCCTACCAAAGTTCTTAGAACACCTATGCTAGTAAGCTCACCAGGAGCGGAGTATATGGCCAGTCAAGGATGTTTTCAAGTACCATTGGCCATAGGCAGACATGTTTTTCCTTCGGATTTGATAGTTTTGGAGTCGCAAGGTTTGGATGTGATTCTGGGTATGGATTGGCTATCGATGTATGGAGGAAACATCGATTGCGCCAGTAAGCCCATTTTGCTTACCACCCTAGAAGGAAGAAGGATCAAGTATGTATCCCGGCATGAGCCAAAGAAGAATCAAGTGAATTCCTTATCTGGAGTTGTACATGTCGACGCCTAGCGGCTCACAGAGTCCCGGCAGGCTCATAAACAGTGTCCGGCTCGGTGACTATCTATTCTTGCTTTACAATACAAGTCATACATATATGGCGGTTTATCTCTATGGGCCTTAAGTCGCCATTGGGCCTTGGGCCCTTAACTGAACCGCCATCTTCAAGTATCGTCGTGGAGTTCATTATGATGAATCGCCATAGGTATAACCCGGCCCCTCCTGGGTGTGTTATACTAATAGTTATATCCCCAACATTAGGCCCCAGATTGATTTGAACTGGTTCATGTCAATCTTCAATACTTCAAAAAAATCTTCTCCTCTTCATTTGCTCGAGAATTTATAACCCGCCATGACGTCATCTTCTGGATTTGTGATAACCCGCCATGACGTCACCTGTCATTAATTCATATTTTATCAAACATACCTCAACATATCTTTATCTTAATGATCATTTCTGAAAATCGAGGCGCCTGGGCTACTGGATAACCACATTCTGGTCTCCTCGTTTTTCGCACCCACTTATCGGCCCTTCCTTCTAAATAGCGACGACTGGTCTTTCCTCATTCTCTCCCTTTCCAACGTCTTCTTCCTCTCACGACCCTCTGTCGCTCGAGCTCCGCCGCCGTCGCAGAGCACCTCGTCGTCCTCGTCGTTGGCTGCTGCATCACCCTGAACGAACCAGAGAACAGCGGCGCCCCTTCGCCGTCGATATGCACCTGTAAGTACTCACCTTCTTGTACCCCAGATCTGCAATAGGGTTTCTGCACTTCTCTGTGTTCTTCATAGTTCATCACAGTTCATCCTTAGTGCCTGCACCGTGACCCTCTCAGATCTAGAAATAGCCTAGAACTTGTGCGGCGGTAGTTTTGCCTCCGCTTTCCATACCAGCGGATCCTTTTTCCTTGAAGAAAGATCCCTTAGAATTCATGAACTTATATGTACTGGGTTTTTAGGTCTTGATTTTTTTCTTTTTTTGAACTGCCGCTGATCCAAAATAATGATTGCAATCTGTGAAACCTGTTTGTGCGGCACTTAGCCAAAAAACTGCACTTTGATAGATCCACCTAGCCATGGCGGCTCATACCACCGACTTTTAATGGTAATGCTCAATAGATAACATCAAACTGCTCATGGCGGCTTTAAATAACTTGACTGCTCATGGAGGCTTAAATAACCTGACGTAATTAGTCATATACCATTAGGCCCCTTTATAAGCTGCCAGTCTGAAAATGTGCTTGTAATATTTTTTCCTCTGGCTTAAGATTGAACCGGCAAATTTACTCTTTTTAATGCTTCCTTCTTAACGATGCCGCCTAAAACAACCGCTTCTTGCAATTGGGTCAAATCCATCATCACAGAGAGTACACTTGGCAATTTTGTGAAAATTGGGTATCTGCCCAAAAAGGATGTCATGTCTTATCACCCTCCTAAACCGACAGAAGAGAAGCCTGAACCCAAAGATGGGGTGGTCATCGTTTTTACTGATCACATGAACCGGGGCTTCTCACTGCCCGGCTCTAAATTCTTTAGAGACGTTATGCGCTTTTTCGACCTCCATCCTCAAGACATCGGTCCCAATTCCGTGTCTAATATTTGCAACTTTCAAGTGTTCTGTGAGGTGTACCTTGGAGAAGAGCCCAGCCTACTTCTTTTTAGAGAATTGTTTTACTTGAACTGCCAGAATGAATACTCCAACGGACCTAGTTTGGGACTTGGCGGGGTCTCAATCCAATGATGGAGAGACGCCATTTTTCCTTATGCACAACCGCCAAGTCACCCCAAGGATTGGAACCAGACATGGTTCTACTGCCAAGATACTTCTCCCGTTGATGAGAACCCTCTGTCCGGCTTCCGCGCTCTGCATCTTGAATCCAATCACCCGCTCCCCGACAAGCTGTCAGCTGCTGAACGCCAGAAGCTCGCCCCTACCCTTGCAAAGATCAAAGCTCTATTGGGGAACGACTTAAATAGCATTGATTTAGTCCTGTGCTGGGTCGCATGGCGGATCATCACATTGAGTCGTTGCTCCAGGTTAATGTGCACTTACACATGTGACAAAAAAGATACTCTGCGCCACAACCGTGACGATTTACCTGATGATGTTGTCCATGACATGACGAAGTCTCTTTTTGTAACATCCCAAATTTTCAATTTGGAATGTTATACATTAGATCATCATTGCATATCATATTTTATTGCATTTTGGGTTGATCCTAGAAATTCTACGCAACTCAAGGACCCAAGGAGAGAGTTGGGGATTTTGTTATTTTCATATTTGAGTTTTCTCAAATTTTGAAAATAGGATCATTTTATTTTATTTATTTTATCTTCAATTATTTCTTTTATGAAAATATGAGAGAGGGAATAAAATGACTTTCCCAAAATAAAGAAATATTGAGGATTTAATAAAAAAATCAAATAAGATTTTATTTCGGAGTTTTTGGCTATTTTATTTGAATTTAGGAAAAATGCTCGTTTTTCAAAATTGCATTTAGGACCCAAATAAATGTTCATCTTGTCCGGCTTGATTTGAGAAGTCGGGGAAAATTTATTTCGGGATTTTTGGAGTCCATTTAGTATTTCCTTTATTTGTTTTTCTGCACGAAATTATTATTTATTAAAAAAACGAACCGACTCAGGCCGCCGTGGGCGACCCGGACTCCTCTCCGCCCAGGCTTTATATGCCGCCGACCCCCGCCAACCCACCTCAGCCCACCCCGCCGAAACCCTAACCCTAACCTGCTGCCGCCGCCGGACGCCGACGCCGCCGACCCCGC
>NC_041389.1:665959155-666023277 GCF_002162155.2 Triticum dicoccoides | reverse complement strand
AAACCATGATTTATTTTTTTATAGACCGGTTTAGTTTTTTCCGATTTACTTATTTTGCGGACATTCGTCCGTATGTTCGTGTTAACGAACGATTTTCGTCATTTAGCCGCAGACAGCGAACGTTCGCTCATTAGCTTGTTCGTCCGTTTTTCTTTTTCTCGGATTTTCTGCGATTATTCCAGATCACGATTTCTGATCTGATTTTCGTTTCAGTATAACTTTTCGCTCATTTATCGGAATGAGGCGATTCAAGCGCCTAGAGTTTCATCTCGAAACCGTATTTCCGTTTAACCTACTCAAACAAGTTTTTGCTACTGTAAAATTTGACTTAGGTCCAGATTAGTAAAGGAAGCTTGTTTTTTGCCGTTTGATTTTCGTGGCTTCGTTTGATTTGATTCTTTTGAAAACCGGAGTTCTTAAGTTGAACTTTCTGGTTAGATCTCTTATTTGAGTTTTACCTGTGCATTAGATGAGTGCTTATTGTATGCTTGTTTGTTAGCGATAGAATACCCGGAGTGCGCCGCTTGCTACTTTGAATCTCTAGGTTTCACGGATCATCAGCAAGGCAAGTAACACTTTGAGCATACCTCTTTACTACCCAGTTTTATTGCATTAGATCAATCCTCAAACAATTGCATGGTTAGGATCTGATTAATATGTGGGTTTTGGGAAGTAGATGAGGTAGTACCTGTTGCTTTTTTTATTATCAAACCTTGGGAGTTACTTCTACGTTTGCTTATATTGCCATGCTATGCTAGTAGACATGGATTGGATGAGTGTATTCATGACAGATGTGAGGTTGTTATTTAATGGTTTACTTAAGGTGGCAACTTAAACTCACATCTGGGTGGATTGAGGCACCTGGGGAACCCAGTGTTGCCTGTATTTTTGGAAATCCCGGGGTACCGTGTGATTCTCCTATGGACCGCCACCTAGGCTCAAAGGGATCATGAGATTGTTCATGCTAGAAACTTCCATGTGCAGCCACAAGCTAATATGGGCTCTAGCATAGTTGATTAAGTTGTGTGAACTCTTGAAGAGGTAGACTAGCAGATGTAGGGGAAAGTAGGTGTAACTGTCTACCCGGAGTAGGGAGTTTATGCTTCTGAAAAACTGTGTCTCAGTCATCCGTTTCTCAAACACCATGTAGTGCGAGAAATCCAGCGGAGAAGATCGAGTCTTGTGGGGAAAAGTGTGCAAACCTCTGTAGAGTGTATAAACTAGTCATGGTTAGCCGTGTCCCCGGTTATGGATGTTTTGAGTATCTAGTACTTGGATTATCATGTGAATCTGATCATGTTACTTTTAAGTTAATCTTGTTGGGTTAATGATGATGTTTAATTGGGATTGAGTGGAGTACCCTTCTCAATGTTTAACAACCACCATGATAGTTAAATAAAATTTATTCCTTTGCAGTAGGGAAAAATTGGTTTTATGCAAAACTGTAACCATAGAGCTTTCCACCAGCCATACATGCATGTAGTGATAGCATACTTCTGTTTACTACTCTCTATGTGTTACATTGCCAGCATATTCCATGTGCTGACCCGTTTCCGGGCTGCAACGTTCATGTTGCAGACTTTTCAGACGATGAGTAAGGTGCCTTAGGTCGTGGTCTTATACTCAGTGATGCCATTGGAGTTGATGGACCCGCTTATCTTCCAAGCCTTTCGCTGTTATCGTTATTAGATGGCCTTAAGCCAGATTTATTGTAATAATTTCTCTTTTGAGACATTCGATGTAATAAGTGTGTGATTGCTACTCTGTTATAAATCCTTCAAGTACTGTGCGTGTCAGCATTACCGATCCAGGGATGACACTGATGCACAGAGATCAGACTGTTTGAGGTCTGGTCGCTACAAGATGGTATCAGAGCACACGCTGATTATAGGACACGACCACTAAGCTAAAGCCCTAGATCACTACTCTCTCTTCTCATTTCTGACTCCTCATCTTTTCTACTCTTTTAGGATGGCGGATGCAAGGAACAAGTTCACGCAACCGAACGAAGATACACCCTTTGGATGCCACTTGAAGGAAGTCACTAACTACTTGAACATCAGAGTACCAAGCTTCACCGGGACCTACATCGCCACTTTACCAGAAGAGGAGCGTTGGATGATTCAAGTTCAAGTTCCAGGGAGGACGTTCATGCCCATCACTGAGCCCATAGAGTTTTTTTTGATGCACCAACCTGGAGTCTAGGAAAGAGGATGGCGGCCCACATCACCATTGGACTCATTGGAGAAGTTTACCACAAGGGTCTCAAGGATACTATCTACCAAATTTGTGGGCGCCGAGATGAACAATGGGAGATGATCAGTAACAGGAAGGATAAATCAATTGCAGCTTCCATACAAGAGTTAAACCAGCACATTCATCGCCAGGAGAACCAAATGTGCCCAGGCATGATATATCTGAAGAAGGCATTGACAAAGATCATGGAGCTGGAAGTAGAACTCAAGTCTACACGTGATGGATATGAAGAGGAAATGACGACACTCGTGGAGAAGAATGATGATCTGAAGAAGAAGCTAAAAGTGTTTATGGGATTTCCCGCGACTGGAGAAGAAGACGATGATTGCACTTGTCCGGAGAACTACATCATCATCGACGACACTGACTCGGACCCGGATGATAGTGATGATGACTTTGTTGATGAAGCTGGAGCAGATATCATGGAGTCTTCGACCGATCAATTTTTCTAGTCGACCACCATAACAGTAGTAGTATTCTCCCATGTATATAGTATAGTCCGAGCACTTCTGTAATGATAGTTAGACCGTTGTATGCCCTTGTTTGAATTGATTGGAGTGATATTGTTTGTGCTTGTCTCATGTGCATATGGGTAGTGTTCTCTCTCTAGACCTCATTCTATTCTGTTTTTCTCATCTCTTCTAAACCCTCAGATGCCTCCGAGACGTGACAATGGATTTGCTTTCCCCCGGAGCTCACTCAGATGATCCAGCAGCAGAATGCATTGATGCAGATCCTAGTCCAGAATCAGAATCAGGGGAACAACAGCAACAACAACCCACCACCACCACCACCTGTTGATCACTTAGCCCGTTTCTTGAGGCTTAATCCGCCGGTGTTTTCCAGTAGCACCGAGCCGATAGTTGCAGATGATTGGCTCCGCAAGATGGGAAGGGAGTTAACCACTGCAGGATGCACAGATGCGGAGAAGGTGCGTTTTGCCGCACATCATCTTGATGGACCCGCAACATCATGGTGGGAGATTTTCACAGCCACTTACCCTATCGACACTGTCACATGGGATCAGTTTCAACAGGCTTTTCGTACTGCTCATGTCTCAGCAAGAGCTATGGCCATGAAGAAGCGTGAGTTTCGTAACTTACGCCAAGGAGGACGTACTGTTGGCCAGTATGTGGATGATTTTAGTAAGCTAGCACTTTACGCCCCAGATGACGTTGCTACGGATGCAGCTAAGCAGGGGAAGTTTCTGGAAGGACTGAATGATGAGCTGAGCATGCAGTTGATGGTAGCAACCTTCAACAACTACCAGGAGTTGGTAGATCGTGCTCTCATGATTGAAGGGAAGCAGCAGCAGATTGACAGCCGCAAGAGGAAGTATGGACAAGGGAAGTACAATTCTGGAGCTCAGCAGAAGCCTCGTTTTACCCCGAATTCGGGAGGACATTTTTAGCATACCCATGGAGGAGCACAACCATAGTGGCCCCAAGAATGGCAATGGGAATGGAGGAAGCAACGGATAGATCCGCACCAACCCATCAACCCCAGCCAAGAGGGATCTAAGCCACATTACCTGCTACAAATGCCAGAAGACTGGACATTAGGCCACTGAATGTCCTGAAGGCGAAGAATGGGAATGGCAATGGAAGCTCTGGGAAGAAGCCGAACCCTTTCAACACGGGACATGTGAACCATGTTAGCGTGGAGGAGGTTGAAGCCCAACCAGATGCAGTAATAGGTAAGTTTTTGGTTAAGTCATTTACTACAATCGTTCTTTTTGATACTGGTGCATCGCATTCATACATATCAAGGGGATTTGTGGATAAGTATAAACTGCCTACCAAAGTTCTTAGAACACCTATGCTAGTAAGCTCACCAGGAGCGGAGTATATGGCCAGTCAAGGATGTTTTCAAGTACCATTGGCCATAGGCAGACATGTTTTTCCTTCGGATTTGATAGTTTTGGAGTCGCAAGGTTTGGATGTGATTCTGGGTATGGATTGGCTATCTATGTATGGAGGAAACATCGATTGCGCCAGTAAGCCCATTTTGCTTACCACCCTAGAAGGAAGAAGGATCAAGTATGTATCCCGGCATGAGCCAAAGAGGAATCAAGTGAATTCCTTATCTGGAGTTGTACATGTCGACGCCTAGCAGCTCACAGAGTCCCGGCCGGCTCATAAACAGTGTCCGGCTCGGTGACTATCTATTCTTGCTTTACAATACAAGTCATACATATATGGCGGTTTATCTCTATGGGCCTTAAGTCGCCATTGGGCCTTGGGCCCTTAACTGAACCGCCATCTTCAAGTATCGTCGTGGAGTTCATTATGATGAATCGCCATAGGTATAACCTGGCCCCTCCTGGGTGTGTTATACTAATAGTTATATCCCCAACATTAGGCCCCAGATTGATTTGAACTGGTTCATGTCAATCTTCAATACTTCAAAAAAATCTTCTCCTCTTCATTTGCTCGAGAATTTATAACCCGCCATGACGTCATCTTCTGGATTTGTGATAACCCGCCATGACGTCACCTGTCATTAATTCATATTTTATCAAACATACCTCAACATATCTTTATCTTAATGATCATTTCCGAAAATCGAGGCGCCTGGGCTACTGGATAACCACATTCTGGTCTCCTCGTTTTTCGCACCCACTTATCGGCCCTTCCTTCTAAATAGCGACAACTGGTCTTTCCTCATTCTCTCCCTTTCCAGCGTCTTCTTCCTCTCGCGACCCTCTGTCGCTCGAGCTCTGCCGCCGTCGCAGAGCACCTCGTCGTCCTCGTCGTTGGCTGCTGCATCACCCTGAACGAACCAGAGAACAACGGCGCCCCTTCGCCGTCGATATGCACCTGTAAGTACTCACCTTCTTGTACCCCAGATCTGCAATAGGGTTTCTGCACTTCTCTGTGTTCTTCATAGTTCATCACAGTTCATCCTTAGTGCCTGCACCGTGACCCTCTCAGATCTAGAAATAGCCTAGAACTTGTGCGGCGGTAGTTTTGCCTCCGCTTTCCATACCAGCGGATCCTTTTTCCTTGAAGAAAGATCCCTTAGAATTCATGAACTTATATGTACTGGGTTTTTAGGTCTTGATTTTTTTCTTTTTTTGAACTGCCGCTGATCCAAAATAATGATTGCAATCTGTGAAACCTGTTTGTGCGGCACTTAGCCAAAAAACTGCACTTTGATAGATCCACCTAGCCATGGCGGCTCATACCACCGGCTTTTAATGGTAATGCTCAATAGATAACATCAAACTGCTCATGGTGGCTTTAAATAACCTGACTGCTCATGGAGGCTTAAATAACCTGACGTAATTAGTCATATACAATTAGGCCCCTTTATAAGCTGCCAGTCTGAAAAGGTGCTTGTAATATTTTTTTCCTCCGGCTTAAGATTGAACCGGCAAATTTACTCTTTTTTATGCTTCCTTCTTCACGATGCCGCCTAAAACAACCACTTCTTGCAATTGGGTCAAATCCATCGTCACAGAGAGTACACTTGGCAACTTTGTGAAAATCAGGTATCTGCCCAAAAAGGATGTCATGTCTTATCGCCCTCCTAAACCGACAGAGGAGAAGCCTGAACCCAAAGATGGGGTGGTCATCGTTTTTACTGATCACATGAACCGGGGCTTCTCACCGCCCGGCTCTAAATTCTTTAGAGACGTTATGCGCTTTTTCGACCTCCATCCTCAAGACATCGGTCCCAATTCTGTGTCTAATATTTGCAACTTTCAAGTGTTCTGTGAGGTGTACCTTGGAGAAGAGCCCAGCCTACTTCTTTTCAGAGAATTGTTTTACTTGAACTGCCAGAATGAATACTCCAACGGACCTAGTTTGGAACTTGGCGGGGTCTCAATCCAACGATGGAGAGACGCCATTTTTCCTTATGCGCAACCGCCAAGTCACCCCAAGGATTGGAACCAGACATGGTTCTACTGCCAAGATACTTCTCCCGCTGATGAGAACCCTCTGCCCGGCTTCCGCTCTCTGCATCTTGAATCCAATCACCCGCTCCCCGACAAGTTGTCAGCTGCTGAACGCCAGAAGTTTGCCCCTACCCTTGCAAAGATCAAAGCTCTATTGGGGAACGACTTAAATAGCATTGATTTAGTCCGGTGCTGGGTCGCATGGCGGATCATCACATTGAGTCGCTGCTCCAGGTTAATGTGCACTTACACATGTGACAAAAAAGATACTCTGCACCACAACCGTGACGATTTACCTGATGATGTTGTCCATGACATGACGAAGTCTCTTTTTGTAACATCCAAATTTTCAATTTGGAATGTTATACATTAGATTATCATTGCATATCATATTTTATTGCATTTTGGGTTGATCCTAGAAATTCTACGCAACTCAAGGACCCAAGGAGAGAGTTGGGGATTTCGTTATTTTCATATTTGAGTTTTCTCAAATTTTGAAAATAGGATCATTTTATTTTATTTATTTTATCTTCAATTATTTATATTATGAAAATATGAGAGAGGGAATAAAATGACTTTCCCAAAATAAAGAAATATTGAGGATTTAATAAAAAAATCAAATAAGATTTTATTTCGGAGATTTTGGCTATTTTATTTGAATTTAGGAAAAATGCTCGTTTTTCAAAATTGCATTTAGGACCCAAATAAATGTTCGTCTTGTCTGGTTTGATTTGAGAAGTTGGGGAAAATTTATTTCGGGATTTTTGGAGTCCATTTAGTATTTCTTTTATTTGTTTTTCTGCACGACATTATTATTTATTAAAAAAACGAACCGACTCAGGCCGCCGTGGGCGACCCGGACTCCTCTCCGCCCAGGCTTTATAAGCCGCCGACCCCCGCCAACCCACCTCAGCCCACCCCGCCGAAACCCTAACCCTAACTTGCTGCCGCCGCCGCCGCCGGACGCCGACGCCACCAACCCCGCCGTCCCTCTCCGCCGTCGCCCCGCCGCCGCCCCGCTGCTGTCGCCCCGCCGCCGCCGACCGCCATCACCCGCCAGAGGCCGTCGCCCCTCGCCAGATCCCGCTGCCGCCGGAGGTAGCCGCCGCCGCCGGTTTTCTTCGGAAAAGCGTTGGTTTTTTTGGAACCACGATTTATTTTTTTATAGACCGGTTTAGTTTTTTTCCGATTTACTTATTTTGCGGACGTTCGTCCGTACGTTCGTGTTAACGAACGGTTTTCGTCATTTAGCCGCAGACAGCGAACGTTTGCTCGTTAGCCTGTTCGTCTGTTTTTCTTTTTCTCGGATTTTCTGCGATTATTCCAGATCACGATTTTTGATCTGATTTTCGTTTCAGTATAAGTTTTCGCTCGTTTATCGGAATGAGGCGATTCAAGCACCTAGAGTTTTGTCTCGAAACCCTATTTCTGTTTAGCCTACTCAAACAAGTTTTTGCTACTGTAAAATTTGACTTAGGTCCAGATTAGTAAAGGAAGCTTGTTTTTTGCCGTTTGATTTTCGTTGCTTCGTTTGATTTGATTCTTTTGAAAACCGGAGTTCTTAAGTTGAACTTTCTGGTTAGATATCTTATTTGAGTTTTACCTATGCATTAGATGAGTGCTTATTGTATGCTTGTTTGTTAGCGATAGAATACCTGGAGTGCGCCGCTTGCTACTTTGAATCTCTAGGTTTCACGGATCATCAGCAAGGCAAGTAACACTTTGAGCATACCTCTTTACTACCCAGTTTTATTGCATTAGATCAATCCTCAAACAATTGCATGGTTAGGATCTGATTAATATGTGGGTTTTGGGAAGTAGATGAGGTAGTACATGTTGCTTTTTTTATTACCAAACCTTGGGAGTTACTTCTACGTTTGCTTATATTGCCATGCTATGCTAGTAGACGTTGATTGGATGAGTGTATTCATGACAGATGTGAGATTGTTATTTAATGGTTTACTTAAGGTGGCAACTTAAACTCACATCTGGGTGGATTGAGGCACCTGGGGAACCCAGTGTTGCCTGTATTTTTGGAAATCCCGGGGTACCGTGTGATTCTCCTATGGACCGCCACCTAGGCTCAAAGGGATCATGAGATTGTTCATGCTAGAAACTTCCGTGTGCAGCCACAAGTTAATATGGGCTCTAGCATAGTTGATTAAGTTGTGTGAACTCTTGAAGAGGTAGACTAGCAGATGTAGGGGAAAGTAGGTGTAACTGTCTACCCGGAGTAGGGAGTTTATGCTTATGAAAAACTGTGTCTCAGTCATCCGTTTCTCAAACACCATGTAGTGCGAGAAATCCAGCGGAGAAGATCGAGTCTTGTGGGGAAAAGTGCGCAAACCTCTGCAGAGTGTATAAACTAGTCATGGTTAGCCGTGTCCCCGGTTATGGATGTTTTGAGTATCTAGTACTTGGATTATCATGTGAATCTGATCATGTTACTTTTAAGTTAATCTTGTTGGGTTAATGATGATGTTTAATTGGGATTGAGTGGAGTACCCTTCTCAATGTTTAACAACCACCATGATAGTTAAATAAAATTTATTCCTTTGCAGTAGGGAAAAATTGGGTTTATGGAAAACTGTAACCATAGAGCTTTCCACCAGCCATACATGCATGTAGTGATAGCATACTTCTGTTTACTACTCTCTATGTGTTACATTGCCAGCATATTCCATGTGCTGACCCGTTTCCGGGCTGCAACGTTCATGTTGCAGACTTTTCAGACGATGAGTAAGGTGCCTTAGGTCGTGGTCTTATACTCAGTGATGCCATTGGAGTTGATGGACCCGCTTATCTTCCAAGCCTTTCACTGTTATTGTTATTAGATGGCCTTAAGCCATATTTATTGTAATAAGTTCTCTTTTGAGACATTCGATGTAATAAGTGTGTGATTGCTACTCTGTTATAAATCCTTCAAGTACTGTGCGTGTCAGCATTATCGATCCAGGGATGACACTGATGCACAGAGATCAGACTGTTTGAGGTCTGGTCGCTACAAGATGGTATCAGAGCACACGCTGATTATATGACACGACCACTAAGCTAAAGCCCTAGATCACTACTCTCTCTTCTCATTTTTGACTCCTCATCTTTTCTACTCTTTTAGGATGGCGGATGCAAGGAACAAGTTCACGCAACCGAACGAAGATACGCCCTTTGGACGCCACTTGAAGGAAGTCACTAAGTACTTGAACATCAGAGTACCAAGCTTCACCGGGACCTACATCACCAGTTTACCAGAAGAGGAGCGTTGGATGATTCAAGTTCAAGTTCCAGGGAGGACGTTCATGCCCATCACTGAGCCCATAGAGTTTTTCTTTGATGCACCAACCTGGAGTCTAGGAAAGAGGATGGCGGCCCACATCACCATTGGACTCATTGGAGAAGTTTACCACAAGGATCTCAAGGATACTATCTACCAAATTTGTGGGCGCCGAGATGAACAATGGGAGATTATCAGTACCAGGAAGGATAAATCAATTTGCAGCTTCCATACAAGAGTTAAACCAGCACATTCATCGCCAGGAGAACCAAATGTGCCCAGGCATGATATATCTGAAGAAGGCATTGACAAAGATCACGGAGCTGGAAGTAGAACTCAAGTCTACACGCGATGGATATGAGGAGGAAATGACGACACTCGTGGAGAAGAATGATGATCTGAAGAAGAAGCTAAAAGTGTTTATGGGATTTCCCGCGACTGGAGAAGAAGACGATGATTGCACTTGTCCGGAGAACTACATCATCATCGACGACACTGACTCGGACCCGGATGATAGCGATGATGACTTTGTTGATGAAGCTGGAGCAGATATCATGGAGTCTTCGACCGATCAATTTTTCTAGTCGACCACCATAACAGTAGTAGTATTCTCCCATGTACATAGTATAGTCCGAGCACTTCTGTAATGATAGTTAGACCATTGTATGCCCTTGTTTGAATTGATTGGAGTGATATTGTTTGTGCTTGTCTCATGTGCATATGGGTAGTGTTCTCTCTCTAGACCTCATTCTATTCTGTTTTTCTCATCTCTTCTAAACCCTCAGATGCCTCCGAGACGTGACAATGGATTTGCTTTCCCCCGGAGCTCACTCAGATGATCCAGCAGCAGAATGCATTGATGCAGATCCTAGTCCAGAATCAGAATCAGGGGAACAACAACAACAACAACCCACTACCACCACCACCTGTTGATCACTTAGCCCGTTTCTTGAGGCTTAATCCGCCGGTGTTTTCCAGTAGCACCGAGCCGATAGTTGCAGATGATTGGCTCCGCAAGATGGGAAGGGAGTTAGCCACTGCAGGATGCACAGATGCGGAGAAGGTGCGTTTTGCCGCACATCAGCTTGATGGACCCGCAACATCATGGTGGGAGATTTTCACAGCCACTTACCCTATCGACACTGTCACATGGGATCAGTTTCAGCAGGCTTTTCGTACTGCTCATGTCTCAGCAAGAGCTATGGCCATGAAGAAGCGTGAGTTTCATAACTTACGCCAAGGAGGACGTACTAATGGCCAGTATGTGGATGACTTTAGTAAGCTAGCACTTTACACCCCAGATGACGTTGCTACGGATGCAGCTAAGCAGGAGAAGTTTTTGGAAGGACTGAATGATGAGCTGAGCATGCAGTTGATGGTAGAAACCTTCAACAACTACCAGGAGTTGGTATATCATGCTCTCATGATTGAAGGGAAGCAGCAGCAGATTGACAGCCGCAAGAGGAAGTATGGACAAGGGAAGTACAATTCTGGAGCTCAGCAGAAGCCTCGTTTTACCCCGAATTAGGGAGGACATTTTTAGCATACCCATGGAGGAGCACAACCATAGTGGCCCCAAGAATGGTAATGGGAATGGAGGAAGCAACGGACAGATCCACACCAACCCATCAACCCCAGCCAAGAGGGATCTGAGCCACATTACCTGCTACAAATGCCAGAAGACTGGACATTAGGCCACCGAATGTCCTGAAGCGAAGAATGGGAATGGCAATGGAAGCTCTGGGAAGAAGCCGAACCCTTTCAACATGGGACATGTGAACCACGTTAGCGTGGAGGAGGTTGAAGCCCAGCCAGATGCAGTAATAGGTAAGTTTTTGGTTAAGTCATTTACTACAATCGTTCTTTTTGATACTGGTGCATCGCATTCATACATATCAAGGGGATTTGTGGATAAGTATAAACTGCCTACCAAAGTTCTTAGAACACCTATGCTAGTAAGCTCACCAGGAGCGGAGTATATGGCCAGTCAAGGATGTTTTCAAGTACCATTGTCCATAGGCAGACATGTTTTTCCTTCGGATTTGATAGTTTTGGAGTCGCAAGGTTTGGATGTGATTCTGGGTATGGATTCGCTATCGATGTATGGAGGAAACATCGATTGCGCCAGTAAGCCCATTTTGCTTACCACCCTAGAAGGAAGAAGGATCAAGTATGTATCCCGGCATGAGCCTAAGAGGAATCAAGTGAATTCCTTATCAGGAGTTGTACAGGAGGAAGTACCAGTGGTGAAGGATTTTCCTGACGAATTTCCAGAAGAGTTGCCAGGCATGCCACCGGATAGAGACATTGAGTTTTTGATTGAGCTTTTGCCAGGCGCAGGGCCAATTTCTAAGAGACCGTACAGGATGCCCGCACAAGATTTGGAGGAAATTAAGAAGCAGATTAAGGAGTTACAGGATAAAGGTTATATTCGCCCAAGTTCGTCACCTTGGGGATCGCCAGTGCTTCTAGTGGAGAAGAAGGATGGATCTGTAAGGATGGTTGTTGATTATTGAGGATTGAATGAAGTGAAAATCAAGAACAAGTACCCACTGCCGATGATCAATGATTTGTTTGACCAGTTGCAAGGAGCTAAGGTATTTTCCAAGATCGATCTGCAATCAGGATACCACCAGTTGAAGATTCGAGAGCAGGATATACCTAAGACGACTTTTACCACCAGGTACGGGCTATATGAGTATACCGTTATGTCATTTAGTCTGACTAATGCACCTGCATATTTCATGAACATGATGAACAAGGTGTTTATGGAGTTTTTGGATAAGTTCGTCGTGGTGTTCATTGATGATATTTTGGTCTACTCAAAGAATGAAGAGGAGCATAAGGAGCATTTGTGTTTGGTACTTGGGAAGCTCAGAGAACATCAGTTATATGCCAAGTTCAGCAAATATGAGTTTTGGCTGAAGTAAGTTGGATTTCTCGGACATGTTATATCTGGAGAAGGAATAGCAGTAGACCCCACCAAAGTTGTCACTGTGACAAATTGGGAAGCCCCAACAACAGTTGGGGAGATTCGGAGTTTTCTTGGACTCACAGGATACTACCGGAGATTCATTGAGAATTTCTCGAGGATTTCTAAGCCCATGATGGAGTTGTTGAAGAAGGATACCAAATTCAAATGGGCTGAGGAATGTGAGGCTAGTTTCCAGGAGTTGAAGAAACGTTTGGTTACATCACCGGTGTTGATTCTGCCAGATCAGCGCAAGGATTATGAGGTGTATTGCGACGCTTCACGTCGAGGACTTGGAGCAGTGCTTATGTAGGAGGGAAGAGTTGTTTCATATGCCTCACGACAACTTAATCCCCATGATTTGAATTATGCTACCCATGATTTGGAGTTAGCAGCCGTAGTACATGCATTGAAAACTTGGAGACATTTTCTCATCGGAAATCATTGTGAGGTGTACACGGATCACAAGAGTTTGAAGTACATCTTCACGCAGAAGGAGTTGAATCTCAGGCAAAGGAGATGGTTGGAGCTCATCAAGGATTATGACTTGCATTATCACCCCGGGAAGGCTAACGTAGTAGCCGGCGCGTTGAGCCGCAAGAGCCATGTCAACACACTCTTGATCGGAGAGTTACCGAAGGAGTTAGCCGAAGACCTTCACGAGCTATGTTTGGAGATAGTTCCAAGAGGCTATGTTGCAACATTGGAGATTCAGTCGACTTTGATGGATAAGATTAGAGAAGCTCAGAAGACTGACAAGGAGATTGCTGAGATAAAGGAGAGGATGAGCAAAGGAAAAGGTAAAGGATTTCATGAGGATGAGCATGATACCTTATGGTTTGAAGATCGCGTTTATGTGCCCAATGACCCGGAGATCAGGAAGTTGATTCTGCAAGAGGCCCATGATTCGCCGTACTCGATTCACCCAGGAAATACCAAGATGTATCTGGATTTGAAGCACACTTTCTGGTGGACCGGAATGAAGAAAAATATTGCAGAGTATGGAGCAGTTTGTGATGTATGTCAGAGAGTGAAGGCAGAGCATCAGAAGCTAGCAGGATTGTTACAGCCATTGCCGATACCCGAATGGAAGTGGATAAGCTAGGCATGGATTTTATCATGGGATTGCCCAGGACTCATTCAGGCTATGACTCGATATGGGTTGTAGTCGATCGATTGACGAAGGTAGCTCATTTCATCCCAGTGAAGACCACTTACACCAGTGCTAAGTTGGCAAAGATATACATGACCAGGATCGTATGTCTGCATGGAGTTCTGAGGAGCATCATATGAGATAGAGGAACCCAGTTTACCTCAAAGTTCTGGAATCAGTTGCATGAAACTTTGGGTACCAGGCTAGATTTCAGTACAACCTTTCATCCGCAGGCAGATGGACAGACTGAGAGAGTCAATCAGATTCTGGAGGACATGCTGAGATCTTGTGCGCTAGATTATGGATCTAGTTGGGACGATAATTTGCCGTATGCGTAGTTCTCTTACAACAACAATTATCAATCCAGTTTGAAGATGGCCCCTTTCGAAGCCTTGTATGGAAGGAGGTGAAGGACCCCATTGTTGTGGGATGAAGTTGGAGACCGCCAGTTGTTTGGACCAGATTTGATTAAGGAGTCTGAATAGAAGGTGAAGTTGATTCACGATAGGCTCAAGGTAGCACAATCCAAACAAAATAGCTATGCAGATTCTAAACGCAAGGAGACAGTTTACAAAGTCGGAGACAGAGTTTATCTTCGTGTATCTCCACTTCAAGGAGTTAAGCGCTTTGGAGCTAAGGGGAAGTTAGCGCCACGTTTTGTGGGACCATACAAAGTTTTGGACCGTATGGGAGAAGTTGCTTACAAGTTGGAACTGCCCAAAGGGTTGTCAGGAGTTCATGACGTCTTCCACGTTTCCCAGTGAAGAAGTGCCACGCAGAGATGGCTGATATACCGCTGAGATATACAGTGCCACTGGAAGTGATTCAGTTGGATAGCGATTTGACCTATGAGGGGAAACCAGCCAAGATTCTCGAGTTTGCCAGCCGAGTCTCCCGCAGCAAGGTTATCAAGTTTTGCAAAGTTTAGTGGAGCCACCATACTGAAGATGAAGCTACCTGGGAGCGAGAGGAAGATTTGTTGAAGGACCACCCTCACCTATTTTCTAGCCAACCCGAATCTCGAGGGCGAGATTCATCATAAGGGGGGTAAGGTTTGTAACATCCCAAATTTTCAATTTGGAATGTTATACATTAGATGATCATTGCATATCATATTTTATTGCATTTTGGCTTGACCCTAGAAATTCTACGCAACTCAAGGACCCAAGGAGAGAGTTGGGGATTTCGTTATTTTCATATTTGAGTTTTCTCAAATTTTGAAAATAGGATCATTTGATTTTATTAATTTTATCTTCAATTATTTCTATTATGAAAATATGAGAGTGGGAATAAAATGACTTTCCCAAAATAAGGAAATATTGAGGATTTAATAAAAAAATCAAATAAGATTTTATTTCGTAGTTTTTGGTTATTTTATTTGAATTTAGGAAAAATGCGTGTTTTCTCAAAACTGCATTTAGGCCCCAAATAAATGTTCATGTTGTCCGGCTTGATTTTAGCAGTCGGGGAAAATTTATTTTAGGATTTTTGGAGTCCATTTAGTATTTCTTTTATTTGTTTTTCTGCGTGAAATTATTATTTATTAAAAAACGAACCGACTCGGGCCGTCGTGGGCGACCCGGACTCCTCTCCGCCCAGGCTTTATAAGCCGTCGACCCCCACCAGCCCACCTTAGCCCACCCCGCAAAAACCCTAACCCTAACCCGCCGTCGCCGCCGACCCTGTCGCCCCTCGCCGCCGTCGCCGCGCCGCTGCCACTCCGCGCCGGAGCCGCCCCGCCGCCGTCGCCCCACCGCCGCCGACTGCCATCACCCGCTGGAGCCCGCCGCCCCTCGCCGGATCCCGCCACCGCCGGAGGTAGCCGCCGCCACCGATTTTCTTCGGAAAACCGTTGGTTTTCTAGGAACCGCGTTTTTTTATAGATCGGTTTAGGTTTTTTCGGTTTACTTATGTTGCGGACGTTCATCCGTATGTTCGTTTTAACGAACGATTTTCGTCGTTTAGCCGCAGACAATGAACGTTCGTTTGTTAGCCTGCTCATCCGTTTTTCCTTTTCTCGGATTTTCTGCGATTATTCCAGATCACGATTTCTGATCCAATTTTCGTTTCAGTATAACTTTTTGCTCCTTTATCGGAATCAAGCGATTCAAGCGCCTAGAGTTTCGTATCGAAACCCTCTTTCCGTTTAACCTACTCAAACAAGTTTTTGCTACTGTAAAATTTGACTTAGGTCTAGATTAGTAAATGAAGCTTGTTTTTCCGCCGTTTGATTTTCGATTCTTCGTTTGATTTGATTCTTTTGCAAACCGGAGTTCTTAAGTTGAACTTTCTGGTTAGATCTCTTATTTGAGTTTTACCTGTGCATTAGATTAGTGCTTATTGGATGCTTGTTTGTTTGCGATAGAATACCAGGAGTGCGTCGCTTGCTACTTGAATCTCTAGGTCTCACGGCTCATCAGCAAGGCAAGTAACACTTTGATCATGCCTCTTTATTACCCAGTTTTATTGCATTAGATCAATCCTCAAACAATTGCATGGTTAGGATCTGATTAATATGTGGGTTTTGGGAAGTAGATGAGGTAGTACCTATTGCTTTTTTTATTATCAAACCTTGGGAGTTACTTCTACGTTTGCTTATATTGCCATGCTATGCTAGTAGACGTGGATTGGGTGAGTGTATTCATGATAGATGTGAGATTGTTATTTAATGGTTTACTTAAGGTGGCAACTTAAAATCACATTTGGGTGGATTCAGGCACCCGGGGAACCCAGTGTTGCCTGTATTTTTGGAAATCCCGGGGTACTGTGTGATTCTCCTATGGACCGCCACCCAGGCTCAAAGGAATCATGAGATTGTTCATGCTAGAAACTTCCGTGTGCAGCCACAAGCTAATATGGGCTCTAGCATAGTTGATTAAGTTGTGTGAACTCTTGAAGAGGTATACTAGCAGATGTAGGGGAAAGTAGGTGTAACTGTCTACCGGGAGTAGTGAGTTTATGCTTCTGAAAAACTGTGTCTCGGTCATCCCTTTCTCAAACACCATGTAGTGCGTGAAATCCAGCGGAGGAGATCAAGTCTTGTGGGTAAAAGTGCGCAAACCTCTGCAGTGTGTATAAACTAATCATGGTTAGCCGTGTCCCCGGTTATGGACGTTTTGAGTATCTAGTACTTGGATTATCATGTGAATCTCATCATGTTACTTTTAATTTAATCTTGTTGGGTTAATGATGATGTTTAATTGGGATTGAGTTGGAGTACCCTTCTCAATGTTTAACAACCACCATGATAGTTAAATAAAATTTATTCCTTTGCAGTAGGGAAAAATTGGCTTTATGCAAAACTGTAACCATAGAGCTTTCCACCAGCCATACATGCATGTAGTGATAGCATACTTCTGTTTACTACTCTCTATGTGTTACATTGCCAGCATATTCCATGTGCTGACCCGCTTCCGGGCTGCAACGTTCATGTTGCAGACTTTTCAGACGACGAGTAAGGTGCCTTAGGTCGTGGTCTTATACTCAGTGATGCCATTGGAGTTGATGGACCCGCTTATTTTCCAAGCCTTCCGTTGTTATCGTTATTAGATAGCCTTAAGCCATATTTATTGTAATAAGTTCTCTTTTGAGACATTTGATGTAATAAGTGTGTGATTGCTACTCTATTATAAATCCTTCAAGTACTGTGCGTGTCAGCATTACCGATCCGCGGATGACACTGATGCATAGAGATCAGACTGTTTGAGGTCTGGTCGCTACACTTTTGAATGAAAGTCTAGCAGACTGTGGCAAGGTGAGCCTAAGCCCTTTCTACAAAGATAACCCGGCTCCAGGGGTAAGCCGCCAAACTTAGTTATTTTAGCTTTATCTTTGATGTTTTATCTTAACTCAAACCTTTGCTGATTTTCACAGGCTAATGATGAGTTTTGGAATAAAAAATATGACCATGAGGCTGCAAAGAGAACCAGGAAGGCCAAGAAAGCCGCCAGGAAAGCCGCCGTCAACAAAAGAGGAAAGAAGCCCAGCGCTTCTGAATCGCTTCAACTGGAGGACTCCTCTGAGTCGGAGGTAGCCCTTGACTCTATTGCCTCCTTTTTCAACCATCTTATTGATACTGACTATCATCAGGATGACACGGGAACGAGTCAGGGAGTAGAAGAAGAGGTAACTATTATTTCCTCCGACTCTGAGCCTTTGCCAAGACAAAAAATCCAGAGAGTAACCTGGAAAGTAAGATTTTCACCCCCCTTAGCTCATCTGGATCCTCACTTTATTTTGAAGCAACAGTTGCTCGAGAGCTGCAGGCAAACTCGGACAAGTAAGGATGCAGAACTTTCTTCTGGCTTGTCGAACACACCAAGGAAACGTCGAAATGAGGTCACCCCAACTTAAACTCTTTTTATCCTTTGGCGGATCTTACTCGTCAGCCACTCAATTCTTCCGACTCAAATTATCAGGATACATCCCATTCCTCTTCCGGCGATTCAATTCAGTCCAACCTATCGGCTTTCAAAACCGCTCCTGGGTAATGACAATTTACTTATCCTTTAATCATTACAATCCTTTATACTTATACCGACCTTTTTATTTCGTGCAGTGGAAAAGCTAAACCCAGCAAGAGGGTGTAGAAAAACAAGTCGGTCGAAGAGCCAACCGTCAATGAGCCAGAGCTCCAGACCGCAGCGCGTGAGGCCTCTGTTCCTGAACCGCCGCTTGAGCCAGTTCATGACATGCCAACAATGACTGCTGACCCGCCTGTCGATCAAGCCGCCGACGGCTCTTTAAACCCTGAAGCTTCAAGCCCGGTTAAGACAGCCAACCCACAAGATGTTGATGTGGAAATCACCAAAACCGGCTATACTGAGCCGGGGAGACTGATACGTCTCCAACATATCTATAATTTCTGATTGTTCCATGCTATTATATTACCCATTTTGGATGTTTATGGGCTTTACTTTACACTTTTATATCATTTTTGGGACTAACCTACTAACCGGAGGCCCTGCCCGAATTGCTGTTTTTTTTGCCTATTTCAGTATATCAAAGAAAAGGAATATCAAACGGAGTCCAAACGGAACGAAACCTTCGGGAGCGATCTTTTTGGAACAAACGTGATCCAGAGGACTTGGAGTGCAAGTCAAGAAACAAGCGAGGCGGCCACGAGGGTGCCCGCCGCGCCCCCTAGGGCTGGGCGCGCTCCCCACCCTCGTGGGCCCCTCGAGCGTCCACCGACATACTTCTTCCTCCTATATATACTCATGTACCCCGAAACCATCAGGGGAGCCACCGAGAAACTATTTCCACCACCATAACCTTCTGTATCCGCGAGATCCCATCTTGGAGCCGTCGCCGGGGCTCTGTCGAAGGGGGAATCCACCATGGAGGGCCTCTACATCAACTCCAAGGCCTCTCCGATGAGTTGTGAGTAGTTTACCATAGACCTTCGGGTCCATAGTTATTAGCTAGATGGCTTCTTCTCTCTCTTTGATTCTAAATACAAAGTTCTCCTCCCTCTTCTTGGAGATCTATTCGATGTAACTCTTTTTGCGGTGTGTTTGTCGAGATCCAATGAATTGTGGGTTTATGATCAAGTTTATCTATGAGAAATATTTGAATCTCCTCAGAATTCTTTTATGTGTGATTAAGTTATCTTTGCAAGTATCTTCGAATTATCAATTTGGTTTGGCCTACTAGATTGATCTGTCTTGCAATGGGAGAAGTGCTTAGCTTTGGGTTCAATCTTGCGGTGTCCTTTCCCAGTGATAGCAGGGGCAGCAAGGCACGTATTGTATTGTTGCCATCGAGGATAAAAAGATGGGGTTTATACCATATTGCTTGAGTTTATCCCTCTACATCATGTCATATTTCTTAATGCGTTACTCTGTTCTTCATGAACTTAATACACTACATGCATGCTGGATAGCGGTCGATGTGTGGAGTAATAGTAGTAGATGCCGGCAGGAGTCGGTCTAATTGTCACGGACGTGATGCCTTTATACATGATCATGCCTAGATAATCTCATAATTATTCACTTTTCTATCAATTGCTCGACAGTAATTTGTTCACCCACCGTAATAATTATGCTATCTTGAGAGAAGCCACTAGTGAAACCTATGGACCCAGGGTCTATCTCTTATCATATAAGCTTTCAATCTACTTTTATTTGCACTTTACTTTTCCAATCTATATCATAAAATACCAAAAATATATTTATCTTATCATATTATCTCTATCAGATCTCACTTTCACAAGTGGCCGTGAAGGGATTGGCAACCCCTTTATCGCATTGGTTGCGAGTTATTTGTTTGTTTGTGTAGGTGCGTGGGACTTGTGAGGAGCCTCCTACTGGATTGAAACCTTGGTTCTCAAAAATTGAGGGAAATACTTACACTACTGTGCTGCATCACCCTTTCCTCTTCAAGGAAAACCAATGCAAGCTCAAGACGTAGCAAAGACCTACTGTGCTAGCCAAGTGTTCTGCCAAGGAGGAGCCTAAAGTCAGATTTGACATGGCTGATTACTCCCACTTGAGCATTGGCGAGGTTTTTTCTGGTTATCTTAGCCAAGTGCATAGCAATCGCAATCTTGAAGTAGACATGGTGACCCAAATGCACCAGAAGTTTGAGGTACGAATTCTTCCTTTACTGAGTTATGCTTACTATGCCAACCCCCAAGTCTACTGTTTATGGTAAATATGCTATAGACTTAAATGAAACATGAGCATAAGTCATATCCTTTGGTAGAATCCTTTGATCATCCGATTTAATCCGTAGTTCCCAAGGGCCGGTTTAATCAGCATGAATGAGCCGGTCCTTTATATTCACATATGGAAGAAGATACTTGTTTAATTTTCAACAGCAATATGCATTAGTCCCCAAGTGCCAAGTACTCTTGCTTGCAAAGTGCATGTGACTTATTCTCATAAGCCGCCACTTAAATAGAACTTTCGGTAGAAATAAGCCCCCAGGTGCCAAGTGTCATTACGTGCAAAAAGGCTTGGGACTTGATATGTTGAACTAACTCTTGAATTATGATGTTGATCTGACTTATGAACAGACCACCACTTCTCAACTTCAAACTGAACTGTCTGAGCTGAAGACCCATCTGGAGCTACAGGAGCTTGAGACCCAGAGGGCAAACTCAAAATTTGAGTTCAGTGTATCTGAAAAAGAAAAATTGAGGGACGACTTTGAAGTCGAGAAAAATGCTTGGGCTGTAGAAAAGATTGCCTTGACCCATCGAGCTGAAAAAGCAGAGGTGACTCTTGAAGAAGTGACCACTGAGTTATCCGGCTTAAAACGCCATGTGTCTCAGATGGTCTCGGCTATCTTTGGTAAGCCGCCTTACGAGTGTCAAGTGTTGAATATCTCTCTTGATCATATAAACTGTCTTTAACTCACCTGTTACTGTTATGCAGGCCCCAGGAGCACCAAACTCAACCATGACATGCTAGTGAAGTTGAAGGCGGTTTACACGCTCATAGAACAACTTTATACTGGAGATCAGCGTGCCTTGGCCACCGTTGCCCTGTCCAATGAGGCCCCCATGCTTTTGGTTGACGTGCTAAGGAAGCTTTCTGTGCTATCCCAGCGGCTTAATGAAACAAAACGATCATCTGCAAGAGCCGGAGCTGTATCCGCCTTAAGCCGGGCCAAAGCATGGCTGCCAGAACTAGACCCAACTGACATCTCGATTGGATATCCAAGCCTCAAGGAGGATGGCACTCCGTTTGAACAGACGGATTTTGCTGCTTGCGTGAAGGAGGTACGTCCTGTGGCCACCCTGATTGCCAATGAGACGGACCTCACCAAGTACCATCCGACTTACGACGTGGGAAATAAGAGGATATCAACGCCGACTTATAAAGTGATAAGTCTGATCCCCCCAATTCGTAAGCAGACCTTCGCCCCTGAAGTTGACCCGTCCAAGCTAATTGATGATGAAGCTAAGTTTGAAGCTTTGAATGGCATTGCCTGGTCGTCATCAACCTTCCAGGACGGGGAACAGGACAAAGAAGCGGAGAGGGTTGATCCAGAAGCCTCAGGCCAACAGAGGCATGAAGATTAATCCGCTGGGCGGTTCATATATGTGATGTTGAAAAAAATAGATCATTTAGACTCGGGGAGTCATGTAATAGGGTAGAAATGACTTTGCTCTGTCGTGCCATCGTGCACATTTTGGTGCTCAACACTGTTAAGCCGCCCTCCTATATTTACCCTTGTTATACTTATCATCTGTTTTCCTTGTGCATAAGAAAGTCCTTGAACTATCTTGCACACAGAAATAGATCACAAGAACCCTTGGCGGTTTACCACAGGGCGGGTCATAATATCTCACATATAATCACTGATGTGTAAAAAAAGGAGTCACAGATAAGCCTGTTATGAATCATAGCTTTGAAACATAATTATAATAATAATATCATACCTGTGATATTTAACTTGTACTACCGGTTTATGTGACCTGCGCAGTAAGGGTGATAATCCCAATCTTTAGAAGCCAATACTTCCAAGTGTTTTATGTCTCTCGTGTGCTGGCGACTTATCGTTCAAAGTCAAGCCGAGTTAATTGAACCGACTTATATGCTTCAGATGTAAGCAAAAAGTATCAAGAGAAACCCGGAAAACCGTTTCAAAAGACTTAAACTAGCAAAGAGAGAAAAAACATGAGGCTATGTTCTCTTTGGTAAACGACACCTATGTTTGAATAGGAAGTTGGACCAAAAGGGTTAATTGAAAGGATCGATGTGGTTGACTAGAGGGGGGGGGGTGAATAGGCAACTAACAATTTTTAAGCTTTTCTTTAACAATTTAAACCTTGCAACAAAATAGGTTGTCTAGATATGCAACTACGTGGACAACCTATATGATGCAATGACAACTAGCACACAAGCAAGCAATAGATACAACACAAGAAGCTTGCAAAAGTAAAGGCACAAAATAACCAAGAGTGGAGCCAGTGAAGATGAGGATGTGTTACCGAAGTTCCTTCCTTTTAAGGGGAAGTACGTCTCCGTTAGAGCGGTGTGGAGGCACAATGCTCCCCAAGAAGCCACTAGGGCCACCGTAATCTCCTCACGCCCTCACACAATGCGAGATGCCGTGATTCCACTATTGGTGCCCTTGAAGGCGGCGACCGAACCTTAACAAACAATATTGGGGCTATCTCCACAACACTTGGAGGCTCCCAACAACACTACGAAGCTTCACCACAATGGAGTATGGCTTCGAGGCGACCTCAACCATCTAGGGTGCTCAAACACCCAAGAGTAACAAGATCCGCTAGGGATTAGTGGGGAGAATCAAATTTCTCTTGGTGGAAGTGTAGATCGGGGCCTTCTCAACCAATCCTGAGCAAATCAACAAGTTTGATTGGCTAGGGAGAGAGATCGGGCGAAAATGGAGCTTGGAGCAACAATGGAGCTTTTGGGGGAAGAGGTAAGTCAACTTTGGGGAAGAAGACACCTTTATATAGTGGGGGAAATAATCCAACCGTTACCCCCCCCCCAAACAGCCACGCATAGAGCGGTACTACCGCTGATAAGCGGTACTACCGCTGATAAGCGGTACTATCGCTCCCTTCCAGCGGTACTACCATGCTGACGAGGAATGAAAGGTCCTGGCCCCAGAGCGGTACTACCGCGGAAGTATTGGCAGTACTACCGCTTGGAGCGGTACTACCGCCCCTACTGCCGCTACTAGTACCATAAAACCCGACACGAAAAATAGCGGTCGAGAATCAAGGTGGTAGTAGCCCAGAACCACTGCGGTACTACGGCCGAAGTTCGAAGCGGTACTACCGCTCGGGGAGCGGTACTACCGCTTGACGAGCTTCAGCGGTACTACCGCTGAGGACCGCGGTACTACCGCTGGGACAGGACAGGCAGGCACAGATTAGGAAAGATAGCTCCAATGAAGCGGAAAGAAGCATCGGGTGTGATAAGGATGTGTACGTGTTGATTCCCCCCTAGCCTTACGAAATCGGATCCCCTCTTGATAGTACGGTGACTCCTACGAAACTAGTCCACCAACAGAGAAACGAAGGAGCTACACCATCTTGACTAAAACACTGAGGGGAAGTAATCGTCTCGTGCCAAAGGATGAATCTCTGAAAGAACTCAACGCACACGATTAGTCTGCAAAAGCATTGTCATCAATCACCAAAACATCTTGGGGATAAATATGCCCTTACAATCTCCCCCTTTTTGGTGGATTGATGACAATACGGGATTTGCACAAACAGGAAAGATATAGGATAGGCGCAAAACCCCACCGTCCTAAAATGTAGAAGGGCTCCCCCTGGATGTGTGCTATCTAGATAAGTGCTTTGGACTGCACGGTACAGATACCAGGATCAACGCTTCCCCTACATTTTAGAGACCAACTACCTAAGCAGGATATATGAGAGCAACATAGATAACAAGATAAGCATGCAACTCATAAGCTAGATAGACATAGATAATGATACTCGAAAGATAAGGTAGCATATGTCTCACACCATATGACTGGAACTTAGGTCTCACTGACACAAACTAGACACAAACCAAACAAGGCAAATAGCGAGAAAACACAGAAGACGGAAGACACAACACAAAACACAAATCCCTAAACTCTCTCCCCCTTTGGCATTGAGACACCAAAAAGGAGAGGGAGTGTTGCTACAGCTCCAGGTGATAGCAAGAGAGGGACACAAATATCAAGTCTCAGCGGGATCGTCTGCGCCACCATCGTCGGTCGGGAAGTGCTTGGCATCAGAATCGGTCCATGGGCAGTGCTACTGAATCCACTCCTCCTCCTCAGTAAGCTGGTCCTCAGATCCACTGTTAACGGTGGCATCCAACTAACGCATGAGCTCCTTGTGACGACTACAGGCCTTCTTCTCACCCACATGAGTCATGTACTGACCGTGAGCCTCCATGCATAACAGCTTCTTCATCTTGAACTTGAGCTTCTTTGCCCAAGAGGGCTCTGCCGCAGAAGGCACATAGTCATCATCCTCCTCAGCCTCAGCCTCAGCCTCCTCCTCGGTCTCCATGGCAGTAGAAGACGAAGGACCTCCAGGTTTAGGGACCTGAGAGCCCCAGTTGTCCTTCTTCCTTAGACACTTGACGTCATGAGAAACCAACTCTCCTGTCTCTAGCATCACCTTGGGATAGACCCGATCCCAGGCCTTCTCAATAAGCAGCATGATGAACGGACCATAAATCGGGCACTTGCGCTCGGAGATAGCAGATAAAAGCTCAAACCACATAACATGGGATATATCCAGGGACTCTCCGGTGTTTTGTTCCTTCTCACGCTGGCAGAAAAGAAGCATGTCCACGAGATAAGAATGAACCATATCCAGATTCCCGATGTGAGGGAAAAGAGTCTCACGGAAGACACGGTGAAGAATGTCCAGAAAGGCAGGCAGCTCATACGTTTCCTTCTTCATCTCAGGGTTGATCTTCAAAGTGCAGTAGGGCCATAGAGCTTGCTTGTGAGTGGAGGTGGTGTTGCGGTGTGGGCGAAAGCCGACAGGAGACGCAAGCCCTTGATCTTCCACCCCAATCAATTCCATGAACGCCTTCCACTTGACTGAAAGCAACTTGACATTGGTCATCCAAGTCAGTGTCCTATCCTCATCAGTCCCGAGATGAACTGTGGCATAGAATTGGGCCACAATATCAGCATCATAATCTTTGTTGAATTGCATGACACCAAGAATGTTCAGTTGAGTGCACATCTGAAGAGCTTCACCAAAGTATTCAGGATCCTTCTCCATATGGTCGGTGTTGATGGAGTGCATGTTAACAAAGAGGTTCTTCTTGGCCTTGAGTACATCAAAGAAGATGGCAAACTGAAACCTGTTCCAGAACGGACGATTGACCAAAGTGGGATCTTGGTCTGCCTCATAGGGGTTGCGGCGACATCTTGCCCAGAACTCCTTGGCTTGCATTTCTGGCACAGTTTTGCCAGATTGCTTCGGCTTGACACCAGGCTTCTTCTGGATTTGGGGTGGAGGAGGAGCACTTGAGGAACCTCCTACAGACTCAGTTGTGCAGTACCGCTTGGACATGGCACGACCGGGGTTGACACGCCGAGCCTGATGCTCAGGAAGCTCATCACCTGGAACCACACACAAGAACACGCAAACAACTAGAAAGAACGAGCATAAGCCACCAAACACAACCAAAAAGGATCACTGATTAGTAAAAGTATGGTGGAACCTGGTAGAGAGTAGTAGTACCGCGACCTGTGAGCGGCAGTACCGCTCCAAGCGGTAGTACCGCTCCAGAGGGAGCGGCAGTACCGCTCCAAGCGATAGTACCGCTAGGGAGCGGTAGTACCGCTCGGGACGGGAAACAGCAGTTTCCTACTGCCGTGGTCAGATCCGGCACTACCGTCCTACCAAATTCAAAAATACTCCTACCAAACACCAATCCAAACTGCCTAGATGCCTTCTCCATCCTACTCAAGCCTAGATTTGGCCAAAAATCTAGAGATGCAACTACTATTGCCCCTAAGATGCTAGATTGGAAATCTAGACAAGAAGAGAGAGGGAACGGGGGCAATACCAGCATCCATGGCAAGAGGACAAGGTGGGGATCGTCTCCACCGAAGGAAATGGAGAGGAGCGCCCCGGAGAGGGAGATCCGCCAGAGCCCTCCCGCGGCGCCGGTTGCTGGAGAGACGAACAGGACGTGGGGGCGAGCGAATGGGTATGGGGGAGAAGAAAACTCCCCTGCCCCCGATATAACCCCCTACCCCCGCCTCGCAGTGGTAGTACCGCGCTGGTGGGCGGTAGTACCGCTTAGAGCGGTAGTACCGCACACCACCAGCGGTAATACCGTTCAGCAACCACAGGCCTCTAGACACACGGCTTAAGCTCAAAAAGAACAAAAAAAAACATAGCCAAGAAAGAGGAAAGACCAGCAAGGCCACAAACACACTAACAACGGACCAGAACACACCTCTTCAAGAGAGGGCGGTGGCCGAGGCCAACTATGTTTGAGTCAAGAGGTATGGCATCACGAAGATTTTAACCTTGGACCCATGACCAAAACTCGTCCTTGAAGCACTAGTACCATAAAAATATGGTTAAAGTGAAAGACCAGATCAATTTATGCATAATGGGGGGAGGGAGAGTTCATTGAGAGAACAACACTCCCCCTATGTCCATGCCTACATCTAAACTAGACAACAAGTTGAGTGTGGTGGGGGGTGCACGGGTTCAAGTCACATTGCTCGAATCAATGATATTTAGCTCATGCCTTAACTCGCGAAATCTTGCTTCATCCAAGGGCTTCGTGAAAATATCTACAAGGTTATCATGAGTGTTGACATACTTGAGCTCGATCTCCCCTCGCCTAATGTGATCCCGGATGAAGTGATACCGGATCTCAATATGCTTCGTCTTGAAGTGTTGCACCGGGTTGAGAGAAATCTTGATGGCACTTTCATTGTCACACCAAAGAGGCACTTTGTCACAAATGACACCGTACTCCTTTAAAGTTTGCCTCATCCATAAGAGTTGTGCACAACAACTACCGGCCGCCACATATTCCGCTTCGGTGGACGAGAGAGATACACAACTTTGCTTCTTAGAAGACCAACTTACCAAAGAGCAACCAAGAAATTGGCACCCTCCGGAAGTGGAATTCCTATCCACCTTGTCTCCCGCCCAATCAGAATCCGTGAATCCTTCAAGCTTGAAGTTATCTCCTCTTGGGTACCATAGGCCAAAGTTTTGGGTATGAGCCAAATATCGAAAGATTCGATTGACCGCTACAAAGTGGCTTTCCTTTGGTGCGGCTTGGAACCATGCACACATTCCCACACTCAACATGATATCCGGTCTAGATGCACAAAGGTAAAGCAAGGAACCAATCATGGAGCGATATACCTTTTGATCCACCGCTTTACCATTGGGATCAATGTCAAGTTGGCACTTGGTGGGCATCGGAGTAGAGGCCGGCTTGACATCACTTAGCTTGAATCTCTTAAGCATGTCTTGATTGTATTTGGCTTGGTTGATGAAGGTACCTTCTCTTCTTTGTTTGATATCAAAACCAAGGAAGAACTTCAACTCTCCCATCGAAGACATCTTGAACTTAGAGGTCATGAGAGCGGAAAATTCTTCATTGAAAGCATTGTTAGGGGAACCAAAGATAATGTCATCAACATATAGTTGGCACACAAACAACTCCCCTTTGACCTTCTTAGTAAAAAGAGTGGGATCAATTTGCCCTACTTCAAATCCACGATCTTGTAACAACTCGGTAAGGTGGTCATACCACGCACGTGGGGCTTGTTTAAGGCCATAGAGTGCCTTATCGAGTTGATACACATGATTCGGGAAGTAAGGATCCTCGAACCCGGGGGGTTGCTTGACGTAAACCAACTCATTAATAGGACCATTAAGAAAAGCACTTTTCACATCCATTTGTTGTAACTTAAAGTTGTGATGGGAAGCATAAGCAATCAACAAACGAATGGATTCAAGGCGAGCAACGGGAGCAAAGGTTTGACCGTAGTCGATACCCTCGACTTGGGAGTAGCCTTGTGCTACCAATCTTGCCTTGTTGCGAATGATCTTCCCATGAGCATCTTGTTTGTTCTTGAAGATCCACTTGGTTCCAATGACGTTATGGTTCCCCGAAGGCCTTGGCACCAACCTCCACACCTTGTTGTACTCGAAGTTGTTGAGTTCTTCATGCATGGCATTGAGCCAATCTGAGTCTTCGAGCGCCTCATAGACCTTTTGGGGTTCAACACAAGAGACAAACGCGTGATGTTCACAATAGTTTGCTAATTGTCTACGAGTGCTTACCCCCTTTCTTAGGCTTCCAACCACATTCTCCATGAGATGGACTTTGGTGGTGAGTTTGGAAGCAATCTTCGCGGCACGGCGCTCTAATTCCTCCTCGGATGTGGAAGGAGGAGGGTTAACTTGATCATCTTGAGCGTCGTCTTGAGCTTGTTCTTGATCTTGAACTTGCTCGAGGGGGAGAACTTGATCTTGGGCATCATTTGGAGGTTCACCATAATCTTGAGATTGATCTTGCCCTTGGTCTTGTTCCCGAGGTTGAGGGCCTACACTTTGTTCTTCAGAAGCGTGTGGGTCTTGAGTAGGTGAAGGCTCCACTTGGGTGGAGCATTATCCTTCTCCTTTGGCCACAAGGGGTTCCTCAATGGGTAGAAAATGACCAATACCCATTCTTCTTATGGCTTGGGGAGGAATTTCATCACCTACATCACAAGTACCACTTTGCTCCACTTGGGAGCCGTTATTTTCGTCAAACTCCACGTTACACGTCTCCTCAATGAGTCCGGTGGACTTGTTGAGAACACGGTAAGCATGAGAGTTTGTAGCATAACCAACAAATATGCCCTCATAAGCTCTAGCCTCAAATTTAGACAAACGAACACCTTTCTTGAGAATGAAACACTTACACCCGAACACCCGGAAGTACTTGAGATTGGGCTTGTTCCCGGTGACTATCTCATAAGGAGTCTTGTTCAAGCCTTTGCGGAGATAGAGCCGATTGGATGCATGACAAGCAGTGTTGATGGCTTCGGCCCAAAAGTTGTATGGAGACTTGAACTCTGCCATCATGGTCCTTGCCGCATCCATCAACGTCCGGTTCTTCCTCTCCGCAACACCATTTTGTTGAGGGGTATATGGTGCAGAATGTTGATGCTTGATCCCCTCATCACTAAGAAACTCATCCAAGGTGTAGTTCTTGAACTCGGTGCCGTTGTCACTTCTTATTGTCAAGATCTTTGCATTATGTTGACGTTGAGCTTCATTTGCAAATTCGATGATGGTTTGTTGAGTCTCACTCTTCCTCTTGAAGAAGTATACCCAAGTGTATCTTGAATAATCATCCACAATCACCAAGCAATATTTTCTACCCCCGAGACTATCAAAGGATGGAGGCCCAAAGAGGTCCATGTGCAGGAGCTCCAAGGGTCTCTTCGAGTAGATGATAGTCGTGGGAGGGTGAGCCGTCTCATGAAGCTTTCCTTCGATACAAGTACTGCAAGCACGATCTTTGGCAAAACTAACATTTGTTAGTCCACGGACATGGTCCCCCTTGAGAAGACTTTGCAAAGATCTCATATTGACGTGGGCTAAACGGATGCCAAAGCCATCCCACATCAACTTTAGCCATTAGGCATGTCGCGGTCTTAGTGGGTTGCTCCGAAAAGTTAATCACGTAGAGACCATTCTCGACATGCCCAGCAAAGGCTACTTTAAGAGTCTTGCTCCACAAGAGGGCCACGGTATCAATATCAAAGAAGGTGGCAAAGCCCATGAGTGCGAGTTGACAAACGGAAAGTAAATTGAACGCAAGGGACTCAACAAGCATGACTTTCTCGATCGTTAGATCATGAGAAATGACAACCTTGCCAAGATCCAATACCTTAGAGTGTGAGGCATCACCACACTCGACATTGGTGGGCATAGATGGGATCTTTTGCACGTCCACCACCAAGTCCTTGCTCCCGGTCATATGATTTGTTGCTCCACTGTCGAGCAACCATGATCCCCCACCGGAAGCAAACACATACAAGAGATCAATGCTTGGTTTTAGGTACCCATTTAGTAATGGGTCCTTTGATGTTAGTAACAAGGGTCTTAGGAACCCAAATGGACCATTCAATGTACTCATAAGAAGAACCAACAAATTTAGCATAAACATGCCCATCACTAGCACGACACAACACATAAGAGGGGTTAAAGTCGTCGGCTTTGTTGGGAGAGATGGCTTTGCCCTTTTTGGCATCACCACTCTTCGCATTGTTCTTCTTCTCCTTAGGATCACCCTCTCCCTCCTTCACAAAAGTTTGCTTGAGCGGGGGAGGTCGTTTGGTCTTGTTATTCTTCTCCTCGTTCTTCTTCTTGTTCTTGGACTTGGGTGAGAACCCAACTCCCTCCTTGCCCACAACTTCCTTTTGATTGCTCAAAAGGTCATTTAGGTTCTTCTCACCTTGTATGCATGACACAAGACCTTTCTCGAGTTGTTCCTTCAACTTGGCATTCTCCTCCACAAGATGCACATGCTCACAACACGGGTTAGTAGCATTTGCATTATCAATTAAGACCATGTGAGGAAATGTGGCCTTTTCCTTGGTTAGCTTAACTTGG
Source organism: Triticum dicoccoides (assembly GCF_002162155.2). Classification (NCBI taxonomy): domain Eukaryota; kingdom Viridiplantae; phylum Streptophyta; class Magnoliopsida; order Poales; family Poaceae; genus Triticum; species Triticum dicoccoides. The sequence goes on along the minus strand of NC_041389.1, from coordinate 665,992,630 downwards.
AGTTGAGCATGAGACTCCTTGAGGTTTGCATGAGCACCTTTCAAGACCTTATGGGCCTTGTCAAGTACATCAAACTCCTCCTTGAGTCTAGTATGATCAACCCCAAGTTTAGCCTTCTCAGAAGTTAGAACACGAGACACAACAAGAGCATGATCAAGATCTTTCTTTAATTTGGCATGGTCATCGTTGTGTGACTCCTCAAGAGCCAAATGATGCCCACGCTCTTCCTCAAGAGCATTAGAGAGATCCGATATCTCATCAGCATAGTCACGACTATGACCTTCCATCTTAGAGATGGTTTCTTCGTGAGCCTCGATCATGTCATTGGCTTCACCAAGTTGTTCCAAGAGAGCAACCAAGTGCTTCTTGGATTTGCCCTTGAGCTTACTCATGAAGGACTCAAATTCATTTACCTCCTCATTAGACCCCTTACCATCATCAAAGCCAACCGTCGAAGAAGGATTAGGAATAATGGTGGTTTTGATGTTGGTGGTTACCTTGTTGGTGGCTTTAGCCATGAGGCACTTGGCGATGATGTTCTCGTTGGGTGAATCGAAGAGAGACACCCGGGGAGTTGTGGCAATGGCAACGGATGCCATAGCCGTTGCTTCGCTATCTTCATCATCATCATCATCCTCACGGTATTCTTCTTGAACTACCAACCCACGTGTAGGAGTCTTCTTGGTGAAGTTGTTCTTGTTGGGGAAGGACTTGGCTTTGTCTTTTCGGATGAACTTGCCACCATTTTCTTCCCGCTTCTCGTAAGGACAATCCGCAATGAAATGGCTCACATTGCCACAGTTGAAACAAGTTCTAACTTGTTGCTTTCCCTTGAGGCCACTTCAGTTATTCTTGTTGAAGTTGGGTCTTGTATTCTTCTTGCTCCAAAATTGTCTTGAGGCAAGAGCCATGTGCTCATGATAATCATACTTCGTGTCTTTGGGGTTGCTCTCCTCCTCTTCCTCTTTTCTTCTTATTCCACACTAACCTTGGCCTTCAAGGCAAGGTTGGGCTTCTTTGCCCTTTGAGAACGAAGCACCGCATTATCAGCGGTCTTGTCCAAGATGCTCATTGCAACGAACTCATCCAACACTTCACTTGAGGTCATGGAGTGGAAGTCCGGTCTTTGACGAATGACGGAGGACATGGCCTTGTTGTAGGGCATCATGGCCTTGAGGAACTTGCGCTTGATCCAATTGTCATCCGTGTCCTTGCTCCCATGATCTCGGAGTGCGACCGCGAGTTTGGTCACTCTTCGAAAGAGCTCACGAGGTTCTTCATCTTCTTTCATTGCAAACTCATTGGCTTCATCTTGCACCACTTCATAGTTGGAGCGTTGAATGCTAGAACTTCCTCGATAGAGAGACACGACACATTGCCATGCATGTTTAGCCATGGCATGAGGACGAAGATGAGGGAGATCTTCGGGAAGGATTGCATCTTGGATGATGAAGAGAGCACTCTCATTGAATTGATTATCCACGGCTTCTCGAGGGGTGAAGTTGCTTGGGTCATGTGGATAGAAACCCTCTTCTATAATTCTCCAAAGATTAGTATTCACATGTTTTAAATAACGCTTGAAACGATAAACCCAAGCATCAAAATCCTCATTTTTCACAATCTTAGGAGGAGGACCGGCATGATTTAAATGAGTAGTGGGAATCGGTCCACCATAAGTAGGAGGTTCCACATGGGCAAAGATGCCGGAGCCATTTCTACCACTAGTAGAAGGACCTTTTTCACTATTAGCTCCCCCCTTGTCGGAGGTGGCATCCGTCACCTTGTTAGTGGGATCACCCACTTTCATCGGCGAGGTGGATAGTTTAAGTCCTTCTAGGAATTCAGAAAACATGCTTTTAACCTCGGCCGTCATGGAGGTTTTCAATGTGTCTAAAGCCACATTGAATTCCTCACGTGAGACCGAGGTTCCCCCATCGGCCATAGACGAGATAGGATTCACACCGGAGTGCTCCTCCGCACCGTCGTTGGTGTCAACCATACTCTTCGGACGACAAAGTCCTTAATAAAGAGACGAGGCTCTGATACCAATTGAAAGGATCGATATGGTTGACTAGAGGGGGGGGGGTGAATAGGCAACTAACAATTTTTAAGCTTTTCTTTAACAATTTAAACCTTGCAACAAAATAGGTTGTCTAGATATGCAACTACGTGGACAACCTATATGATGCAATGACAACTAGCACACAAGCAAGCAATAGATACAACACAAGAAGCTTGCAAAAGTAAAGGCACGAAATAACCAAGAGTGGAGCCGGTGAAGCCGAGGATGTGTTACCGAAGTTCCTTCCTTTTAAGGGGAAGTACGTCTCTGTTAGAGTGGCGTGGAGGCACAATGCTCCCCAAGAAGCCACTAGGGCCACCGTAATCTCCTCACGCCCTCACACAATGCAAGATGCCGTGATTCCACTATTGGTGCCCTTGAAGGCGGCGACCGAACCTTTACAAACAAGATTGGGGCTATCTCCACAACACTTGGAGGATCCCAACAACACCACGAAGCTTCACCACAATGGAGCATGGCTTCGAGGTGACCTGAACCGTCTAGGGTGCTCAAACACCCAAGAGTAACAAGATCCGCTAGGGATTAGTGGGGGGAATCAAATTTCTCTTGGTGGAAGTGTAGATCGGGGCCTTCTCAACCAATCCCGAGCAAATCAACAAGTTTGATTGGCTAGGGAGAGAGATCGGGCGAAAATGGAGCTTGGAGCAACAATGGAGCTTTTGGGGGAAGAGGTAAGTCAATTTTGGGGAAGAAGACACCTTTATATAGTGGGGGAAACAATCCAACCGTTACCCCCCCAAACAGCCACGCAAAGAGCAGTACTACCGCTTGGGCAGGGTGGTACTACCGCTGATAAGAGGTACTACCGCTCCCTTCCAGCGGTACTACTGTGCTGACGAGGAATGAAAGGTCCTGGCCCCAGAGCGGTACTACCGCAGAAGTATTGGCGGTACTACCGCTTGGAGCGGTACTACCGCCCCTACTGCCGCTACTAGTACCGTAAAACCCGACACGAAAAAAGCGGTCGAGAATCGAGGCGGTAGTATCCCGGAACCACTGTGGTACTACGGCCGAAGTTCGAAGCGGTACTACCGCTCGGGGCGCGGTACTACCGCTTGACGAGCTTCGGCGGTACTACCGCTGAGGACCGCGGTACTACCGCTGGGACAGGACAGGCATGCACAAATTAGGAAAGATAGCTCCAATGAAGCGGAAAGAAGCATCGGGTGTGATAAGGATGTGTATGTGTTGATTCCACCCTAGCCTTACCAAAGCGGATCCCCTCTTGATAGTACGGTGACTCCTACAAAACTAGACCACCAGCAGAGAAACGAAGGAGCTACACTGTCTTGACTAAAACACCGAGGGGAAGTAATCGTCTCGTGCCAAAGGATGAATCTCTGAAAGAACTCAACGCACACGATTAGTCCGCAAAAACATTGTCATCAATCACCAAAATATCTTGGGGATAAATATGCCCTTACATTAATGGCTATGTTCTCTTTGGTGAACGACACCTATGTTTGAACAGGGAGCCCCCAAGTGGCTTTTGGCATTGCACAGATCAAGTGGGTACCGATAGCTATGTTCTCTTTGGTGAGTGACACCTATGTTTAAACAGGAAGCCCCCAAGTGACCTTAAGTTTTGGCATTGCGCCGATCAAGTGGGTACCGACAACTATGTTCTCTTTGGTGAGTGACACCTATGTTTGAATAGGAAGCCCCCAAATGACCTTGAGACATTTTTTAATGACTCTGATTCGTATACGATCAGAGTCGGACCAAAAGGGGTTAAGCTATGATTCGAATACGACCCAACCCCAAAATGATCAAGAGGTTTGAACAACTATGATTCGAATACGACCAGGAAGCTGTGCCAAAGGAGTTAAGCTTGATTCGAATACGATCAGCCCCCAATGGTCATTTATGATGATGAAGACACATGATCCTTTGAAGATAAAACAACAAAGACCCTGCTTTATATTATCATCATAATATATACATGATAAAAATATGTACATTATAAGAGCCGGTGGCTCATGTGTAGTAAGGCCGAAGATGAGCAATATTCCACGGCTGACGGGTCTCCTCCTCCGACTTACGTGAGTCTTTGTGCTCTCGAACATTGATAAGGTAGTATGACCCGTTGTTCAAGTTCTTGCTGACCATAAAGGGCCCTTCCCAAGGCGGGGATAACTTGTGTGCATCAGTTTGATCCCGGATGAGCCAGAGCACTAAATCACCTTCTTGAAAGGTTCTGGACTTAACCAGGTGGCTGTGATAATGACGCAGGTCCTGTTGGTAAATCACCGAGTGGCCTGCTGCCAGGTCATGCTCCTCATCTAACAGGTCAAGTGCATCCTGACGCTCTTGTTCATTATCAACTTCAACGTAAGCCGCCACGCGGGGCGAGTCATGACGGATGTCACTAGGAAGAACCGCCTCTGCTCCATAAACCATGAAGAAAGGCGTGTAACCCGTAGACCTGTTGGGGGTAGTATTGATGCTCCATAATACTGAAGGTAACTCCTCCACCCAATGACCCGATGTCCGTTGCAAGGGAACCATAAGCCGGGGCTTGATGCCTTGCAAAATTGCTTGATTGGCTCTTTCAGCTTGACCATTGGATTGGGGGTGAGCTATTGATGAAACATCAAGCCAAATATGCTCACGTTGACAAAACTCCTCCATGGCACCTTTGGACAGATTAGTGCCATTGTCAGTTATAATGCTGTGTGGAAAACCAAAGCGAAAAATCACCTTTTTCAGGAATTGAACCGCCGTGGCTGCATCACACTTGCTAACTGGCTCTGCCTCAACCCACTTTGGGAATTTATCAACCGCCACCAAAAGGTGGGTCTTTTTATCTTTGGACCTTTTGAAAGGCCCAACCATATCAAGCCCCCAGACTGCAAACGGCCAAGTAATTGGAATCATCCTCAATTCTTGAGCTGGCACATGAGCTCGACGTGAGAATTTCTGACAACCGTCACATCTCATGACCAGATCCTCTGCATCAGCGTGAGCCGCCAGCCAATAAAACCCATGACAAAAAGCTTTGGCCACAAGGGACTTTGAACCGGCATGGTGACCACAGTCTCCTTCATGAATCTCACGAAGAATCTCACGGCCTTCCTCTAGAGAACCACAATGCTGAAACGCCCCAGTGACACTGCAATGGTGTAACTCACCGTTGGTAATTGTCATTGACTTAGACCGCCGGGTTATCTGCCTGGCCAAAGTTTTATCCTCAGGTAACTCACCCTGGGCCATGTAAGCCAAATATTGTAGCGTCCAATCTGGAATAGCGTATAGAGCCGCTACTAACTGTGCCTCCGGGTCAGGAATAGACAAATCTTCCTCTGTAGGCAATTTAACAGAGGGGCTATGCAGAACATCCAAAAAGGTGTTAGGTGGCCCCAGCTTACGCTGAGATCCCAAACAACTTAAAGCATCAGCTGCCTCATTCTTCCTGCGATCAATGTGTTCCACCTGATAACCCTTGAAGTGCCCAACAATAGCATCAACCTCACGGTGATAAGCCGCCATGAGCGGGTCTTTAGAATCCCATTTGCCTGAAACTTGCTGAGCTACCAAGTCTGAGTCGCCAAAGCACCTCACCCGGCTTAAGTTCATCTCCTTAGCCATCCGAAGACCATGAAGCAAAGCCTCATACTCAGCTGCATTGTTAGTACAGGGAAACATCAACCTTAGAACATAATAAAACTTGTCACCTCGAGGGGAAGCTAGGACGACTCCAGCCCCCGAGCCTTCCAATTGCCTGGATCCATCAAAGTGAATCGTCCAATATGTGTTATCTGGCTTCTCTTCAGGCATTTGCAGCTCTGTCCAATCGTTGATGAAATCCACCAGTGCTTGAGACTTGATGGCAGTGCGAGGCATATATTTTAAACCATGAGGTCCAAGCTCGATAGCCCACTTGGCTACCCGCCCTGTAGCTTCTCTGTTTTGAATGATATCCCCCAAAGGAGCAGAACTGACCACAGTGATGGGGTGACCCAAGAAATATTGCTTAAGATTCCGGCTGGCCATGAACACCCCATAAACAAGCTTCTGCCAATGCGGATACCTCTGCTTGGATTCAATGGGCACCTCCCTGATATAGTAAACCGGCCATTGAACCGGATATTCCTTGCCTGCCTCCTTCCGTTCCACCACAACAGCCACACTGACAGCCCAGGCATTAGCAACCATATAGAGCAATAACAGCTCCTTGTCAATGGGAGCAGCAAGGACTGGCGGTTCAGCAAGCTGCCTCTTCAAGTCTTCAAACGCGTCGTTCGTAGCATCACTCCAGACGAAGTCGTCGGTTTTCTTCATCATCTGATACAGCGGTATGGCCTTCTCACCTAACCGGCTTATGAACCGGCTTAAAGAAGCAATACGACCCGCCAGACGCTGAATGTCATTGATAAACTTTGGTTTTGCCAAAGAGGTAATGGCCTTGATCTTCTCCAGGTTAGCCTCAATGCCTCTGTTTGAAACCAGAAATCCCAAAAGCTTGCCTGCCGGCACACCAAAGACATACTTGGCCGGGTTAAGCATCATATTGTAGACCCGGAGATTGTCAAAGGTCTCCCTTAAGTCATCTATCAAGGTTTCCTTCTCTCTAGATTTCACCACAGTATCATCCACATAAGCATGAACATTACGCCCAATCTGAGTATGAAGACAATTCTGCACACAGTGCTGATAAGTCACCTGGGCACTCTTGAGCCCAAAAGGCATAGACACATAGCAGAAGGCTCCAAAGGGAGTAATAAAAGTTGTCTTCTCCTGGTCCTTAACTGCCATCTTGATCTGATGATAACAGAGTAAGCATCCAAAAAGCTCAAATGCTCACAACCCGCCGTAGCATCAATGATTTGATCAATACGAGGGAGAGCAAAGGGATCAGCCGGACAAGCCTTGTTCAAGTCCGTGTAATCCACACACATACGCCAAGTGACATTCTTCTTGAGCACTAGCACCGGGTTAGCCAACCACTCAGGATGAAACACTTCAATAATGAACCCAACTGCCAAGAGCCAGGCCACCTCCTCACCAATGGCCTTACGCCTCTCCTCATTGAAGCGACGAATGAATTGCTTGACCGGCTTAAATTTCGGATCAATATTGAGAGTGTGCTCAGCGAGTTCCCTCGGTACACCCGGCATGTCAGAAGGTTTCCATGCAAAGATGTCCCGGTTCTCATGGATGAACTTGATGAGCGCGCTTTCCTATTTGGGATCCACATTAGCACTGATACTGAACTGCTTGGATGAGTCACTAGGAACGAAATCAACAAGCTTGGTGTCATCGGCCGATTTAAACTTCATTACCGGGTCATGCTCCATTGTTGGCTTTTTCAAAGACGTCATATCAGCCGGATCAACATTATCGTTGTAAAACTTCAACTCTTCCGCTGCATAGACCGACTCAGCATAAGCCGCGTCACCTTCTTCGCACTCCAAGGCTACCTTCTGACTACCATGAACTGTGATGGTCCCCTTGTAACCCGACATCTTGAGCTGCAGATAAACATAACAAGGCCATGCCATGAACTTGGCATAAGCCGACTGTCCAAACAAAGCATGATACAGGCTTCTGATTTTGACTACTTCAAAAGTTAACTTCTCAGCCCTGGAATCATGCTCATCTCCAAAGGCTACCTCCAGTTCAATCTTGCCAACTGGGTATGCCGACTTACCAGGAACCACACCATGGAAAACAATATTGGACTGCTTAAGATTCTTATCAGTTAACCCCATGCGACGGAAGGTTTCATAATAAAGTATATTAATGCTGCTACCTCCATCCATGAGCACCTTAGTAAACTTGTATCCACCAACTTGAGGTGCCACCACCAAAGCCAAGTGACCCGGGTTATCAACCCGGGGCGGGTGATCCGCCCGACTCCACATAATGGGTTGCTCAGACCATCGCAAGTACTGGGGAACTGTCGGATCAACGGCATTCACTGCCCTCTTGTGAAGCTTCTAGTCCCACTTGCACAAACTTGTGGTGAAAACATGATACTGCCCACTGTTCAACTGCTTTGGATGACTCTGATATCCAGATTGCTGCTGCTGCTGACCCCCCTAGCTAGATTGTTGATTGTAACCACCTTGGCTACCTTGATTAAAATTGCCCTGATTATTCTGGTGGCCCTGGAAGCCGGAATTAGAACTGCCACCTCCATAACCCGGGCCATGAGAGCCGCCACCACCTGAGCCGCCGCCTGGCCCCTGATTGCTGTCAAATGCATTGGAATTTTTGAAAGCCTCATAATCGTACAATCTTTCCAAAGGTGAGTGGCTGGCTTCCCATGCGAGTCATGCCTTGGACATGGCTCATTAAGTAATTGCTCAAGAGTAGGACCTGACCCGTCATTCCGGGGGGGGGGGGCTCCCCTTACGACGTTGATTGTTGCCCCACGCATTGGTGTTAGCCACAAATTCTGAGCTACCATCAGCCTTTACCATTGCCCCCTGATTCGACGGGTTATGTTGCGGACCCTTAGCGTTGCCATTCTTCTTTCCCTTCCCTGTCTTCCTCGTCGTCAGACTCGGGGTCCTTGGTACCATCAGAATCGACATATTTGACTAGAGCCGCCGTCAGCTGGCCCATGTCATTACAATCACGCTTGAGCCGCCCCACCTTTTGTTTAAGAGGCAAAAAACGACAATTTTCTCCAACATTAAGACCGCAGAGCCGGCATTCATGTTGTCGGATGAATGTATGATTTCTTTGACCCGGCGCACCCAATGGGTCATGGATTCACCCTCCTCTTGCTTGCAACTACTCAAGTCCACAATCGACATGGGCTGTTTGCATGTGTCTTTAAAATTCTGAATAAACAGGGCCTTCAACTCTGCCCATGACCCGATGGAGTTGGCAGGCAGCCCCTTTAACCAAGTACGGGCCGTTCCATCTAGCATCATGGTAAAATACTTAGCACACGTAGTGTCACTGACCTCTAGTAGCTCCATGGCCATCTCATAACTTTCAATCCATGCCTCAGGGGTAAGTCGGCTGTGTAATTAGGCACCTTTTGAGGCCCCTTGAAATCTTTAGGCAAACACTCATTACGCAGAGCTGGCACCAGACAGGGTACACTTATAGACCTAGAAGTCACGCCCGCCTCAACCGAAATCGTCGGATAAACCGGAAAGGGCTGGTGAGCCACCTGCTGGGCTGCTTGCTGAGCCGCCTGCTTGGCTTGTTGATGCACTCTGTCCTAATCACGCAAGTTAAGAGCCTGGGTCATGCCCGTGCGGCTGATCACGGTGCTGGGAATTACTTGAAACAGCCAATGAGTCCATGTGCCTGCTATAACTCCGGCTCCAGCTTGGACGAGGGGTTGAGTGAATCCTGTCTCGACTGTAAGAATATGCCTCCTGCTACCCCAAGGCTGTCTGAAGAAGTTATCTGACCCTCCGTGTTTCAACCGCCGTTGGAGAGTCGCCATCAACTGGGAGAGTGATGTATACTACGCAACCTTCTTCTTGTAGACATTGTTGGGCCTCCAAGTGCAGATGTTTGTAGGACAGTAGCAAATTTCCCTCAAGTGGATGACCTAAGGTTTATCAATCTGTGGGAGGCATAGGATGAAGATGGTCTCTCTCAAACAACCCTGCAACCAAATAGCAAAGAGTCTCTTGTGTCCCAAACACACCCAATACAATGGTAAATTGTATAGGTGCACTAGTTCGGCGAAGAGATGGTGATACAAGTGCAATACGGATGGTAGATAAAGGTATTTGTAATCTGAAATTATAAAAACAGCAAGGTAGCAAGCGATAAAAGTGAGCATAAATGGTATTGCAATGCTAGGAAACAAGGCCTAAGGTTCACACTTTCACTAGTGCAAGTTCTCTCAACAATAATAACATAACTGGATCATATAACTACCCCTCAACATGTAACAAAGAGTCACTCCAAAGTCACTAATAGCGGAGAACAAACAAAGAGATTATGGTAGGGTACGAAACCACCTCAAAGTTATCCTTTCTGATCTATCTATTCAAGAGTCCGTAGTAAAATAACATGAAGCTATTCTTTCCGTTCGATCTATATAGAGTTCGTACTAGAATAACACCTTAAGACACAAATCAACCAAAACCCTAATGTCACCTAGATACTCCAATGTCACCTCAATTATCCGTGGGCATGATTATACGATATGCATCACACAATATCAGATTCATCTATTCAACCAACACAAAGTACTTGAAAGAGTGCCCCAAAGTTTCTACCGAAGAGTCAACACGAAAACGTGTGCCAACCCCTATGCATAAGTTCATTGAACCCACAAGTTGATCACCAAACCATACATCAAGTAGATCACGCGAATATCCCATTGTCACCATAGATAAGCACGACAAGACATACATCAAGTGTTCTCAAATCCTTAAAGACTCAATTCGATAAGATAACTTCAAAGGGAAAACTCACTCCATTACAAGAGAGTAGAGGGGGAGAAACATCATAAGATCCAACTATAATAGCAAAGCTCATGATAAATCAAGATTGTGCCAAATCAAGAACACGAGAGAGAGAGAGAGAGAGAGATCAAACACATAGCTACTAGTACATACCCTCAGCCCCGAGGGTGAACTACTCCCTCCTCGTCATGGAGAGCGCTGGGATGATGAAGATGGCCACCGGTGAGGGATCCCCCCTCCGGCATGGTGGCGGAACAGGGCCCCGTTTGGTTTTTGCTGGCTACAGAGGCTTGCGGCGGCGGAACTCCCGATCTAGTGTGCTCCTGGAGGTTTTTGGGGTATATGGATATATATAGGCGAAACAAGTCGGTCAGGGGGGCCACGAGGGACCCATGAGGGTGGGGGCGCGCCCAGGGGGGTAGGGCGCGCCTCCCTGCCTCGTGGCTTCCTCGAAGATTCCCTGACGTCTACTCCAAGTCTCCTGGATTGCTTCCATTCCAAAATAACTCTCCCGAAGGTTTCATTCCGTTTGGACTCTGTTTGATATTCTTTTTCTGCGAAACACTGAAATAGGCAAAACAGCAATTTGGGTTGGGCCTCCGGTTAATAGATTAGTCCCAAAAAAATAATATAAAAGTTTATAGTAAGGCCCATTAAACATCCAAAATAGGTAATATAATAGCATGAATACTTCATAAATTATAGATACGTTGGAGACGTATCAACATCCCCAAGCTTAATTCTTGCTCGTCCTCGAGTAGGTAAATGATAAAAGAAAGAACTTATGAAGTGTGAATGCTAGCAGGTGCACAAGTTTGATCAATGATAATTTTAGTCACCTTTTCTAGCATCATTATATGTCATAATAGTAGCTCATCTGATAAAACTTTCTTGAAAACTAGCAAACTTCATTCTCAGTCATCAAACAATTGAAATTCATCTTATTTTCAGGAAGGGTCTATGTCAGAGCTTTGATTTAGCAAACTCCACATACTCAACTATAATTTAATCTTTCACAATTGCTAACACTCACGTGATATTTATGGGTTCAATGTTTTAATCAAACACAGAGAAAGATAGGGGCTTATAGTTTCTCCTCCCAACCTTTTACCTCAAGGGTAATGTCAACAATAATAATTATGAACGCCTATATCCAAGTGGATGTATATATCCGGATCACCCCAACACAAAGTGCTTGCCAAAGGAAAAAATGTAAAAAGGAAAGGTGCTGATCACCATGACTCTTGCATAAGGGTAGAAGATAATAGTAAAAGATAGGCCCTTCGCAGAGGGAAGCAGAGGTTGTCATGCGCTTTTATGGTTGGATGCACAAAATCTTAATGCAAAAGAACGTCACTTTATATTGCCTCTTGTGATAAAGACCTTTATTATGCAGTCCGTCGCTTTTATTTCTTCCCTATCACAAGTTCGTATAAAGCTTATTTTCTTCGCACTAATAGATCATACATATTTAGAGAGCAATTTTTATTGCATGCACCGATGACAACTTACTTGAAGGATCTTACTCAACCAATAGGTAGGTATGGTGGACTCTCATGGCAAAAATGGTTTAAGGGATATTCAGAAGCACAAGTAGTATCTCTACTTAGTGCACAGAATTTGGCTAGCATGAGGGAGAAAGGCAAGCTCAATATGTTGGATGATCCAAGACAATATAACTTTTCAGATATAGGAAAACATAACCCATTACGTTGTCTTCCTTGTCCAACATCAACCTTTTAGCATGTCATATTTCAATGAGTGCTCACAATTACAAAAGATGTCCATGATAATATATTTATATGTGAAATCTCTCTTCCTTCAATATTCTTTCATGAATTGTTCAAGTGACCAATACAATGTTTACTAACCTTCAGTAAATTTACCACCTCTACTTCTTATACGTGAAGTCATTACTCCCCATGGGATAAGCATATGAAACATATACAATTTCAGATTTATGACATTCAAGTCATTGAACCATTTACTCATAGGATATAAGTGAAGCACACGAGTAAATGACAAACTACTCTAAAAATATATAAGTGAAGATCGATGAGTAGTTAAACAATTATGCAGCTATGTGCAAACTCTCTCTCATTTAAGTATTTCAGATCTTGGTATGTTATTAAAACATCAAGCAAAACAAAACAAAATTACATTTCAAGGATAGCACACATCATGTGAAGAAGCAAAAACTTAGGTTCAACCGATACTAACCGATAATTGTTGAAGAAGAAAGGTGGGATGCCTACCGGGGCATCCCCAAGCTTAGATGCTTGAGACTTCTTGAAATATTATCTTGGGGTGCCTTGGAATCCCCAAGCTTGAGCTTTTGTGTCTCCTTAATTCATTTATATCTCGGTTTCCTAAATCTCGAAAGCTTCATTCACACCAAACTCAACAAGAACTCGTGAGATAAGTTAGTATAAACCAATGCAAAAACCTTATCATTTTCTTCTGTAACAAATCACTAAAATTATTATTCAACATTGCATACTAAATGTCTCTGCATATTTAATACTCCTATCCTCAAATAGAATAATTAAACAAGCAAACATATGCAAACAATGCAAACATAACAGCAATCTGCCAAAACAGTATAGTCTGTAAAGAATGCAAGATTCATCATACTTCCCTAACTCCAAAAATTATGAGAAAAATACTACACTGTAGAAGATTTATCAGAGCTCAATATGCAAAAAGATTCAATATTATATCATTCTCTGACTTTTCTAGGGAATTTTTGCAACAGCGGTAAACTTTCTGTTTTGAAACAGCAACATGTATACTTGCAAAATAAGCATGGTAAAGGCTATCCTTGAAATTTTTATTGAAAATAAAGATGCAAAACATTATTATAAATAACATAAAACAAATAATAACAAAAGAAAATGACGCTCCAAGCAAAACACATATCATGTGGTGAATAAAAATATAGCTCCAAGTAAAGTTACCGATGAACGAAGACGAAAGAGGGGATGCCATCTAGGGCATCCCCAAGCTTAGGCTCTTGGTTGTCCTTGAATATTACCTTGGGGTGCCTTGGGCATACCCAAGCTTAGTCTCTTTCCACTCCTTATTCCATAGTCCATCGAATCTTTACTCAAAACTTGAAAACTTCACAACACAAAACTTAACAGAAAACTCGTAAGCTCTGTTAGTATAAGAAAATAAATCACCACTTAGGTACTGTTGTGAACTCATTCTAAATTCATATTGGTGTAATATATACTGTATTCCAACTTCTCTATGGTTCATTCCCTCCGATACTACTCATAGATTCATCAAAATAAGCAAACAACACATAGAAAACAGAATCTGTCAAAAACAGAACAGTCTGTAGTAATATGTATTAAATGTATACTTATGGAACTCCAAAAATTCTGAAATAAATTAGTGGACGTGAGGAATTTGTCTATTAATCATCTTCAAAAATAATCAATCTAAAATCACTCTCCAGTAAAAAATGACAGCTAATCTCGTGAGCGCTAAAGTTTCTGTTTTTTACAGCAAGATCATAAAGACTTCACCCAAGTCTTGTCAAAGGTTCTAATTGGCACAAACACTAATTAAAAAATAAAACCACATCTAATCAGAGGCTATATGAATTATTTATTACTAAACAGGAGCAAAAGCAAAGAACAAAAATAAAATTGGGTTTCCTCCCAACAAGCGCTATCGTTTAACGCCCCTAGCTAGGCATGATGATGACAATGATGCTCACATAAAAGATAAGAATTGAAACATCACGGGAGCATCATGAAGTGTATGACTAGCACATTTAATCCTAACCCACTTCCTATGCATAGGGATTTTGTGAGCAAACAACTTATGGGAACAAGAATCAACTAGCATAGGAAGGTAAAACAAGCATAGATTCAAGATTTTCAACACATAGAGAGCAAACTTGATATTATTGCAATTCCTACAAGCATATGTTCCTCCCTCATAATAATTTTCAGTAGCATCATGAATGAATTCAACAATATAACCATCGAATAAAGCATTATTTTCATGATGCACACGCATATAAATTTTACTACTCTCCACATAAGCAAACTTCTTCTCATGAATAGTAGTGGGAGCAAACTCAACAAAATAACTATGATGTGAAGCATAGTCCAATTGAAAATTAAAATCATGATGACAAGTTTCATGGTTATGTTTATTCTTTATGGCATACGTATCATCAGAATAATCATCATAGATAGGAGGCATGCTATCATCATAATATATTTTCTCATCCAAACTTGGGGGACTAAAAATATCATCTTCATCAAACATAACACCCCCAAGCTTGTAGCTTTACATATCATTAGCATCACAGATATTTAAGGAATTCATACTAACAACATTGCAATCATGCTCATCATTCACATATTTTATGCCAAGCATTCTATGTAATTCTTCTTCTAGTACTTGAGCACAATTTTCCTTACCATCATTCTCACGAAAGATATTAAAAAGATGAAGCGTATGAGGCAAACTCAATTCCATTTTTTGTAGTTTTCTTTTATAGACTAAACTAGTGATAAAACAAGAAACAAAAAGATTCGATTGCAATATCTAAAGATATACCTTCAAGCACTCACCTCCATGGCAACGGCGCCAGAAGAGAGCTTGATGTCTACTATGCAACCTTCTTCTTGTAGACGTTGTTGGGCCTCCAAGTGCAGAGGTTTGTAGGACAGTAGCAAATTTCCCTCAAGTGGATGACCTAAGGTTTATCAATTCGTGGGAGGCATAGGATGAAGATGGTCTCTCTCAAACAACCCTGCAACTAAATAGCAAAGAGTCTCTTGTGTCCCCAACACACCCAATACAATGGTAAATTGTATAGGTGTACTAGTTCGGCAAAGAGATGGTGATACAAGTGCAATATGGATGGTAGATAAAGGTATTCGTAATCTAAAATAATAAAAACAGCAAGGTAGCAATCGATAAAAGTGAGCGCAAACGGTATTGCAATGCTAGGAAACAAGGCCTAAGGTTCACACTTTCACTAGTGCAAGTTCTCTCAACAAGAATAACATAACTGGATCATATAACTACCCCTCAACATGCAACAAAGAGTCACTCCAAAGTCACTAATAGCGGAGAACAAACAAAGAGATTATGGTAGGGTACGAAACCACCTCAAAGTTATCCTTTCTGATCTATCTATTCAAGAGTCCGTAGTAAAATAACATGAAGCTATTCTTTCCGTTCGATCTATCATAGAGTTTGTACTAGAATAACACCTTAAGACACAAATTAACCAAAACCCTAATGTCACCTAGATACTCCAATGTCACCTCAATTATCCGTTGGCATGATTATATGATATGCATCACACAATCTTAGATTCATCTATTCAACCAACACAAAGCACTTCAAAGAGTGCCCCAAAGTTTCTACCAAAGAGTCAAGACAAAAACGTGTGCCAACCCCTATGCATAAGTTCATTGAACCCACAAGTTGATCACCAAAACATACATCAAGTAGATCACGTGAATATCCCACGGCAAGACATACATCAAGTGTTCTCAAATCCTTAAAGACTCAACCCGATAAGATAACTTCAAAGGGAAAACTCAATCCATTACAAGAGAGTAGAGGGGGAGAAACATCATAAGATCCAACTATAATAGCAAAGCTCGCGATACATCAAGATTGTGCCAAGTCAAGAACACGAGAGAGAGAGAGAGAGATCAAACACATAGCTACTGCTACATACCCTCAGCCTCGAGGGTGAACTACTCCCTCCTTGTCATGGAGAGCGCCGGGATGATGAAGATGGCCACCGGTGAGGGATCCCCCCTCCGGCAGGGTGCCAGAACAGGGTCCCGATTGGTTTTTGGTGAACAGGGCCCCGATTGGTTTTTGGTGGCTACAGAGGCTTGCGATGGTGGAACTCCCGGTCTAGTGTGCTCCTGGAGGTTTTTGGGGTATATGGATATATATAGGCGAAAGAAGTCGGTCAAGGGGGCCACGAGGGTGGGGGGCGCGCCTAGGGGGTAGGGTGTGCCTCCCTGCCTCGTGGCTTCCTCGAAGCTTCCCTGACGTCTACTCCAAGTCTCCTGGATTGCTTCCTTTCAAAAAATAACTCTCCCGAAGGTTTCATTCCATTTGGACTCCGTTTGATATTCCTTTTCTGCGAAACACTAAAATAGGCAAAACCATCAATCTGGGCTAGGCCTCCAGTTAATAGGTTAGTCCCAAAAAATATATAAAAGTGTATAGTAAAGCCCATTAAACATCCAAAACAGGTAATATAATAGCATGAATACTTCATAAATTATAGATACGTTGGAGATGTATCAGAGAGCCGCCATTTGTGCTGCTGCAGCAATCATGTTCTCCAATGGATTAGAATAGTGATCCAGTGGCGTCGGTACATGTTGAGGCGGAGCAGTATTCAGACGAGGGGGTTTCATCACGTGTGGCTGAACCGGCGTTCCTGCTCCGGGCGCCACTGTCCGGTTTATCCCCGTCGGGTTACTAGGCCCTGCACCAGGTGTACGGAAGAGGTTTCTAGGCTCATAAACCATAGGTAAACGGGACTAGTGCCTTCTCCTCATGATCTCATTTGACGCGTTCTGATCCATCGTAAGCTGAAAAGCCTCGGATTGAATCCGCTGGGCCTGGGCATCCAAAGCAGCCCGTTGAGCGGCCATCCTGACGTCCTCTGCTGCCAGGTCTTCCTTAGCTTGTGCTACCTCCTACGTAATTGTGCCACCTCCGCATCGTGCTGAGCTTGATTCGCCGGGTTGACCATAGTTGCTAGCAGAGCCGTCAATTTATCCATCAAAGCCATCAAAACCTGAGCCGGCGGGCGCACAGGGCCTCCTGCCCTGGCTACCATCACCGTTGCTGATCCGAAAGTCATTGCTGCTACAGCTATAGAGTTTTGCCCAGGCTGGATCCGATAACCCGTTAACCAACCGAACCAATGGGGATTTTCCACGTGTAAAATCATCATTGGCTGGAGGAAACACGTGTTGCCTCACCGTTGGGACAGATGTCATCCACTCATTGGACAGGAGGCGCCTATGATAGGTCGACACGTGGCACGGCCCAAGAGTGGCCCATTCTGGTGAAAAAGGCTGGCCCAGTAAAAATTAGCAGGCCAGCCCATATAAGGCCTATTTGTGTTAGGTCCATTTAAGCCCACGGCCCATACGAGATGTGCCAATTTGGCCCGTCAACGGACCGTTAAAGATTTGACACCATTTGCAGCCCATCGTCAGTTCGAGTCCGTTAACATCCCGCTATATATTTGGGCTCAATATCGGCCCGATGAGATTTCGGCCTGTTAACGACCAATTCAATGGATGGGTCAATTTTCAGGATGTACATCTTTCGGCCTTTTAGCGACCCATTTAAATGTTGGGCTAATTTCCAGCCCAGTGTGTCTTTCAGCCTGTTGATGGCCCATTAATCAGTTGGGCCATTTGTAGTCGGACCTGAGTTTCGGCCTTTTAGCGACCTATTTAAGTGTTTGGCCAATTTCCAGCCTGGTGTGTCTTTCAGCCTGTTGACGGCCCATAAATCAGTTGGGCCATTTGTAATCGGACCTGAGTTTTGGCCTTTGAGCGACCCATTTAAGTGTTGGGCCAATTCTCGGCCCTGTGTGCCTTTCAGCCTGTTAACGGACCATAAATGAGTTGGGCCATTTGTAGTCGGACCTGAGTTTTGGCCTTTTAACAGCCCATGCCCTTCATGGTCCAATACCAGCCCGATTTCTCTTCCGGCCTGCTAAAGGCCCACAACACAGTCGGGCCATTTACAATACGACCTGACTTTCAGCCTCTTAGTGGCCCATGCTCTTCATGGTCCAGTACGAGCCCGCTGTCTCTTTCGGCCTGCTAAAGGCCGACAATATAGTTGGACCATATGTAGGACGAACTTAGTAACGGCCTATTAACGGCCCGTGGAATCAAATGGGCCCACCTGTTGCCTGCTTCGATGTCGGCTTGTTAACGACCCGGGAGGTAAGAGGGCCGACCATTAACTTTCGGCCTGGTAACGACCCATTAACTTAATGGTCCCACTAAAGTTCGTACATGTCTTTAGGCCAAATTAGATAATTTGAGCCCATTACGACGAGCAATTATGCACAGGACCAAAACCGATCAAGCAAAGGTACGTCATACAGGGAAAAACATTGCACATCCAGCATATATTACAGGAAATTACATCCACTGGGCAATCAAAGATTGATGCCAGTGCAAATAAGTGAACATAACCTAATGATCTACAACGTCACAATCTGCAACCTCAGCACGGATGACGCCCATAAGCATGTGGGCAAGTTCTTGCTGCTTTGTTACACTGTCTCTGAAAACATTGACCAGTTGTTGTCTCGCACGACTCTGCATCTCTGATTCCTCCACCATTTCCATCATTGCTTCAGCCATTAACTGATTCACAAACATACATCTTTTTTGTTGCATTCGAGACAGAGGATACTGAACATATTCAGATGGTGATTTTGGCAGGCTTGTATTATTGATAGTTGAGAGTGTCTTGACCACTGCATCATAACATAAATTAGGAGGGGAACCAAACAGATTAATCATGAGTTATTGCCATATTAACTAGCCTAGATTTATTGGAAATAAACAATGGGGTTGCCTTGCTGTTTTCAGAGTTTGTCTTCTTATCTTCAACAGCCTACACCAAATTAACACACTAGCATTGCTATCATTGGCCAAGTCAGATAATAGAAAGCAACATTGAAACAATGAACGTTTGGGCAACTAGCCTACACCAAATTAACACAATATGGCACAACTATCATTAGCTAGGTAAGGTAATACAAAAGCAACATTGACACAATGAACGAATGGGCAACCAGAGCAGCACTACAATTCAGTAATGTGCATGATATGAGATAGTACACTCATGCATCTCAGTATGCAAAACAACCAGGTAGTTTTCTTTACAAAAATCTACATTGGCTCCTTTAACATTTTGCTACAACTAATTTTAGAGCATAAAAAGGTTGGATTCACGCCGATTAAAAAAATACACGCTGATGTAAAAATATAGTGATATACAACAGGTACTTACATTAGCATTGGAGCACAGAGAATTCCTACAAGATCTTTTCCTCGAATACAATCCCAATGAAGGAAGTCTTCTATCATTTAACCTTATTTTCTAAAAGAGAGATGCTAAGAAACATGTAGAAAATATGATCAGAATGCTACAAAATTTCATGATTCGAGGATACGCACACACTTCTTAGAATGGAGTTGACATTCTTTTGCTGGACTGGAGCGGACTAGTTCTTTGGCCACTAGAATATGCTTATTATCAGTGGGAGTTGGGTTTCTCTGTGCTGGAGCAGTATCTATGAAAAATGGAGTTGGTTTATTATCTCCTGGCGTTTGGATAACTTGCAAAGACCTGGTTTGTAACCCTTCAAATTTTAACATAGTCGTCTTCCCCTTGCATGCCTTATATAGAAGAATGGTGCTACAAATATAAAACATGCTACAACAGAGATGGAATAGGTACTGAAGAATAGAAAGTCATGACATATTGACATGTATTCCCATCATCCAAAAATAAATGGATGGGTCTAGGCGTATTTCAGTTCTAGATACGTCCAGTTTTATCCATTTCTACGACATGCAATCCAGACGGAGGGAGTATGATGTAAGAGCTAGGGATATGATAGACAACACAGTAAAAAAAACATTGAAAACCCACTGCAGAACCAAAGTATTCAAACCCACTGGTATGAGATAGTACATTCATGCAGCTCAGGATGCAAAACTACCACTCAGTTTCCTTACAAAAATCAACATTGTGGCCTTTAATCATACATTTTTCTACAACTAAATTTAGATCAGATAAAGGTTGGATTCATGCCGATTAACAAAATACATGCTGATGTAAAAATATAGTGATATACAACAGGTACTTACATCTGCATTGGAGCACAAAGAATTCCTGCAAGAATCTTTCCTCACAGACGATACCAGTGCAGAAATTCTTCTATTTGTTAAGCTTATTTTCTAAAAGAGAGATGAGTAAGAAACATGTAGAAAATATGATCAGCATGCTATAAAATTTCATGATGCATGGATACGCACACGCTT
Source organism: Triticum dicoccoides (assembly GCF_002162155.2). NCBI lineage: Eukaryota > Viridiplantae > Streptophyta > Magnoliopsida > Poales > Poaceae > Triticum > Triticum dicoccoides. The sequence goes on along the minus strand of NC_041389.1, from coordinate 665,972,066 downwards.
CTTAGAATGGAGTTGACATATTTTTGCTGGACTGGAGCGGACTAGTTCTTTGGCCACTGGAATCTGCTTTTTATCAGTAGGAGTTGGATTTCTCTGTGCTGGAGCAGTATCTATAAAAACTAGATTTGGTTTATTATCTCCTGGCGTTTGGATCTTTTGCAAAGACCTTGTTTGTAACCCTTCAGATTCTAACATAGTCGTCTTCCCCTTGCATGCCTTGTATAGAAGAATGGTGCTTCAATTATAAACACGTTACATTAGAGAGATGGAATAGGTACCGAAGAATAGAAAGGCATGACATATTGACACGTATTCCCTCCATCAGGATAAAATGGATGGGTCTAGACGTATTTCTGTTCTAGATACATCCTTTTTTTATCCATTTCAGCAACATGTAATCCGGATGGAGGGAGTATGGTGTAAGAGCTAGGGGTACGACATGACAACACAGTGAAAAAACACTAGTTGAATGTAAAACTGTAGGCTAGCAGAATACATACAGAAAAAACTATGGCAACATACACGTGTATGATTGGGAAACTAAGATGGCATTGCAACAGAGCACTAGAACAACACTTCAATGTAAAAAAAACATGGCATGGTAGACAGATGAAGTACATACTGATGAATAACAATGCATAAGATATTCATCAGCATGATGTCCAAATTAAGCAGATGGCATTGCGATAGAGTAGAATGACAGTACTTGAATTTGAAAACATGTTATCATGAATGGAATAGGTACTGAAAAACAGGAAGGCATGACATATTTACATGCATGATCAGCATGCTAAGCACATGTCATTGCAACAGAGTAGATACACTCCAGGACATTATATGCATGTTGTACCCATATCACGGGCCAAGTTAGAGCAGGGACCTTGTGGGGTGAAGAGGATTCATCATCTTTCTGCAAGTCTTCTAAAGAACTGCCTTTACATGTTCCATCATATTGGGTATCATTGACATCATGTTTATTGGCCCTTACATTGCTCTGTGAGGTTCTTGTGGATATATCAGTGTGTGCAATTATATCTAACATGCATGGAAGACAACTAGTAGTTAGATTTATGTAATGAGTGCCTGTAGGAGACGACATACATAGTACGACTGGGGTTAACTAGCAGCAACATGTCTCAAAAACTAAAGGGAGAACACAGATGAAAGCTACAAAATATGTATCGTTTGTACTCCAGATTAACTAGATGGCACACAAAAGTATTAAAGAACAACATAGGTAATACTAGAAGTGGTATAACACTATAATCACCAGCCTATGGGATCGCATTGGCTGCTGGATGATAACTATGGAACAATGTTACCTAAAGAACAAGTATCTTAGTTGAACTATGGAACAACGTTAACTCCTGAACAAGACCCGTAAGAGATCAGCATGAATATACAGTGAAATGTGACAATCTATTTTCCATGCTTAGATGAATAACAAAGCCATAAATGTCGCACACAAGTAAGATGAGGGTACAACCTATCTGGCCACCATCCATAGGAGTGAGCATCATGTGCTGACTTGTCGATGGCCCTGCAGTTGTTGTGGCTGTCCATGTCGGGCACACGCATTTGATGCAGGGAACTGTTGAGTGGGGACTATAGCTCCCTTCTGGTGTATGCTTCCCTTGTTGGAGCAGCTGCGGTGAGTCGGAAGACGGTGGGCTGAAGATGCAGATAACACATAATGTTAAGAACGACAAATCTCTTAGAAATACACTAAGAGATCAACAACAAGGTACGAGAGTGGTCACACGTCTGTTGACTGAAGACTAAATTGGGGTCACACAATTTTATTTTATTTTGGCATTGTCAGATCTATGCCGGATGGCTTGATGGCCGTCTTGTGCCTCCCGGCTGACACTGTTCCGAATCTTCCCGAAAGAGCCAGCGACCAACGGCAGAGCAGCCTGCCTCCGTCGTCCGTGGCCCCGGCCAAAACCCCGCTCCCCGCCCCACCGCAGTGCCGTGGTTGCGCCGCCCCTGGGCCAATCCACAAAGACTCCCCGAGGGAGTCCTGTATTAGGGGCCGGACAGCCGGACTATATACTGTGGCCGGACTGTTGGACTATGAAGATACAAGATTAAAGACTTTGTCCCATGTCCGGATGGGACTCTCCTTTGTGTGGAAGGCAAGCTTGGCGATTTGGATGTTAGATCTCCTTCTCTGTAACCGACTTTGTGTAACCCTAGCCCCCTCCAGTGTCTATATAAACCGGAGGGTTTAGTCCATAGGACAACAACAATCAGAATCATAGGCTAGCTTCTACGGTTTAGCCTGTATGATCTCGTGGTAGATCAACTCTTGTAATACTCAGTCAAGATGAATCAAGCAGGAAGTAGGGTACTACCTCCATCGAGAGGGCCCAAACCTGGGTAAACATCGTGTCCCCAATCTCCTGTTACCATTAGCCTTAGACGCACAATTCGAGACCCCCTACCCGAGATCCGCCGGTTTTGACACCGACATTGGTGCTTTCATTGAGAGTTCCTATGTGTCGTCGTTGTAAGGCTCGATGGCTCCTTCAATCATCAACAACAACGCGGTCTAGGGTGAGACTTTTCTCCCCGGACAGATCTTCGTGTTCGGCGGCTTCGCACTGCGGGCCAATTCGCTTGGCCATCTGGAGCAGATCGACAGCTATGCCCCTAGCCATCAGGTCAGGTTCGGAAACTTGAATTACACGGCCGACATCCGCAGAGACTTGATCTTCGACGGATTCGAGCCTACGCCAGGAGTGCCGAACGGTCGCGACGAGCACGACTTAGATCTGCTGTCGGACAGTATTCAGGATATCGCACCCGCAGCAGCTCCGGACCTAAATCTGGGGCAAATCGCATCGACCGAAGACGGGTGGATAGACCCCGCTACGGAGGCCGTATACTCATCGGTGTGAGAGCTGAACACATACTTCACCTTTAAGGAAATCTGTGTCACCGGACCCCCGGACTTGTGTTCGGCTGTAGGTTCTGGACCGCGCGCACCCGGGCCCATCAAATCTGATTGGGCTCCGGTAATGGAGTTCACCGCTGCGGATATCTTTCAGCACTCGCCCTTCGATGACGTGCTGAATTCATTAAGCTCTCTCTCTTTGTCAGGAGACTCTTGACCGAACTATGTACGGCTTGAGTGGGAAGCAGATGACGAAGAAATTCTTTACCCACCCACCACCCACTTCATTTCCACCGTCGATGATTTAACCGACGTGCTGGACTTCGACTCCAAGGACATCGACGGTATGGACGATGATGCAGGAGAAGAACAGGAACCACCGCCGACAGGGGGCTGGACAACCACTTCCTCATATGATATATATATGGTGGACACCCCCAAAGAAAACAATTGCGATGAGGCAACAGAGGATAACCCCTTACAGAAGCAATCAAAGCATGGGCGTCATCGGCGCCGCTCTAAGCCCCGCCACAGCAAAGACGGCACAGGAGACGAAAACAATCCGGATGGTGCCGAAGAGGAATACAATCCCGATCTGCCTACCTTCGAGCAAGCCGAACAAGAAGACAGGAAGGTTAGCCCAGATGAACAGGCGACGAACGGATACTTGGAGGATGACAACTATATGCCTCCCTCCGAAGACGAGATAAGCCTCGGCGATGATGAATTCGGCGTGCCTGAGGATCCCGTAGAGTAGGAGCGCTTCAAGCGTCGGCTTATAGCCACTGCAAGAAGCCTGAAAAAGAAGCAGCAGCAGCTTCAAGCTGATCAAGATCTGCTCACAGACAGATGGACTGAGGTCCTGGCGGCCGAGGAATACAGACTTGAGCGCCCCACCGAAGGTTACCCAAAGCACAAGTTGCTACCTCAACTCGAGGAGGAGGCTGTAGAGCCTACACTACCAGCACAGGACGAGGCTGACCGGCCACCTCGTGGCCGAGATAAAATGGCGTATCAGTTCGAATACCAGCCCGCACCTCGACGTCAATACACTACGGCCCGGGGCAATACACAGGACCTGCGAGACATATTGGAAAACAAAGTAGGACAGCCAAGATCGATCTACGGATCGCGGGGGCGCGCCCCAACACATGACGATGACCGTGACGCCGGATACACTAACAACAAGTCCGGCCGGGCCGAACATAACCGGCCAGACTTATTCGCACTGCGTAGCGACATAGCCCGGCATAGAGGCGCCGCACACCCCCTCTGCTTCACTGATGAAGTAATGGATCACGAATTCCCAGAAGGGTTTAAACCCGTAAACATCGAATCATACGATGGCACAATAGTACCCGCGGTGTGGATCGAAGACTTCCTTCTCCACATTCACATGGCCTGTGGTGATGACCTACACGCCATCAAGTATCTTCCCCTTAAGCTCAAAGGACTGGCCCGACACTGGCTGAATAGCCTACCGGCAAACTCCATCGGCAGTTGGGAAAACCTGGAAGACGCATTCCTCGACAACTTCCAAGGCACCTACGTGCGACCACCAGATGGTGATGACTTAAGTCACATTACCCAACAGCCCAGAGAGCCAGCTAGGAAATTCTGGACTCAGTTCCTAACTAAAAAGAACCAAATTGTCGACTGTCCGGACGCCAAAGCCCTGGCGGCCTTTAAGCATAATATTCGTGACGAGTGGCTCGCCCGACACCTCGGCCAAGAAAAACCGAAGTCCATGGCGGCCCTCACAACACTCATGACCCGCTTTTGCACGGGCGAGGACAGCTGGCTAGCTCGCAGTAGCACCATGCCAAGAAACTCCGGCACTTCAGATGTCCGTGACAGTAATGGCAAGCCATGGCGCAATAGACATAAGCGTCGGAACAATGGCGACAACACTGAAGATACGACAGTCAATGCCGGATTCAGCGGCTCAAAATCCGGTCAATGGAAGAAGCCGTTCAAAAGAAACAATCCGGGATCATCTAGTCTGGACCGCATACTCGACTGCTCGTGCCAAATTCACGGCACCCCTGATAAGCCAGTCAACCACACTAACAGAGATTGTTGGGTGTTCAAACAGGCCGACAAGTTGAATGCCGAAAACAAAGACAAGGGGCTGCACAACGATGATGACGAGGAGCCCCGGCGTCCGAACACTGGGGGGTAGAAGAAATTTCCTCCCCAGGTGAAAACGGTAAACATGATCTATGCCACCCACATTCCCAAACGGCAACGAAAACATGCACTAAGGGACATCTATGCGATGGAGCCAGTCGCCCCAAAGTTCAACCCATGGTCATCCTGTCTGATCACTTTTGATCGTAGGGACCATCCTACCAGCATCCGTCATGGTGGTTTAGCCGCATTGGTCCTTGACCCAATCATCGACGGATTCCACCTCACGCGAGTCCTTATGGACGGTGGCAGCAGCCTGAACCTGCTTTATCAGGACACAGTGCGCAAAATGGGCATCGATCCCTCAAGGATCAAACCCACCAAAACCACCTTCAAAGGTGTAATTCCAGGGGTAGAGGCCCGTTGTACGGGCTCAATAACATTGGAAGTGGTCTTCGGATCTCTGGATGACTTCCAAAGCGAGGAGTAAATCTTTGATATCGCCCCTTTCCGTAGTGGCTATCATGCACTGCTTGGACGAACCACATTCGCTCGATTCAATGCGATACCACACTATGCATACCTCAAGCTCAAGATGCCAGGACCTCGCGGGGTTATAATGGTCAATGGAAACACAGACCGGTCTCTCCATACAGAAGAGCACACTGTGGCCCTTGCGGCAGAAGTACAAAGCAGCCTTCTTTGGCAGACCGCCAATTAACCCCGAACACCGTCAAGCGAGTCCGGAGTACCTTGCAATAGGAACGTCAGGCACGCCAAGAGCGCGATTAGCAATCCGGCCTCCGCCCCAACCCCATTGAGTCGGCATTTGTGCCGCGCGTACCCAATTACGCACTCAAAATACCATGGGCATAGGCGGAGGCGAGATGATGATGCGACCCACAGTGCGGTTCAACCGCCACGAGGCCCGCATACCTTTTTAACCTTCTTTCTCTTTCAGGACCCTACTTTCGGGCAACCCCTTCAGAGAACCTGATTATTGGACTCATCACATGAGGGAAAACCAAGGAGGCAAGAGGCTTTGTGCACAAGGGAATACCCAGGTGGTCTCTGTTAATGATCGTTATACCTGTTTTACATACCCGCATGCGGCCTGCCTTGGATAGGACATGTCAAATAGTCCTATTTGTTTCTGCTTAATGTATTAACTGTACCCATACGCTTTGACATATTATTCAAACGGGAAACAATATACATCGTCATCTTATTATTTCTATCTTCATGTTTTCCCTTGAATGTTTATTTAATATTGCATCCGTACACTTTGGTACGTTCAGTTTGCCAGGGGCTTCTTATTGTGCCCCATAGCACGGCAAGAGAAGTCCAAACACTTTTGACAGTGCGACACCCCAAACTTATAGCATTATATGCATCAGCTCCGAATCATGTCTTGGGTCAGTAGTTGGGTTAGCCCGTCTCCCTTGTTTTGCTACCTTACGTTCCGTTATATCGGCAAAGGTAGCGCAGGGAGAACTACTGCGATTGTGTCCCAGTTCTTCCGGACGAGCACCTCAGTAGAGAAAGCTGAAAACTGACTGTCATGATGTGGCGAGAGCTGGTCGCTGTTCGAGAGGTCTTAAATCCTTAAAGATTTTTTCCGCTTCAAGCGAGGAATCGGCCTTGTCCGATTTAGGCATGTATAGCGCCCCAATTCGGATTTCCGAATACTAGGGTCTGCGCCGAAATTTTAAATTGTAGACTTCTATGGCTAAGTGAGAGTTATAAAGCTGCATAGTCCGATTGCCTTGTTCGCTACGCTAAACACGTCCTTAAAGGACCAAAATTTTGTATAAAGAGTGTTTGGGTTTTCCATGAACACCCCAGTACTAGTTACACAGGGGCAGAAGCCGATGACTGGCCTACTTTCAGAATTTTATAAACGGCCGCACAGAAGGTAATATTTTAAATCAACAAAGCGTCATATAAGCGCAAACACACTCGTTTTCATATTACAAAGAAGACATGAGTGCATTCACTCAAAGATTATGTCCTTGGTACATTCATCGGCCACAAGGCGAGCGCCTTTTATAATGCCATCATAATATTTCTCGGGGTAGCGATGCTCCTTACCCTCCAGCGGTCCATCCTTCACCAGCTTCTCTGCATCCAGTTTGGCCCAATGCATCTTCGCACGGGCAAAGGCCCGACGGGCACCCTCAATACAGACGGATTGCTTGGTAACTTCAAGCCGTGGACAGGCATTTACCATCCGCTTTATAAGGCCAAAGTAGCTGTCGGGCAGGGACTCGCCAGGCCACATCTGGACTATGAGGTCCTTCATGGCCAGCTCGGCCCCTCTATGGAGTTCGACCAATTGCTTCAGTTGGTCACTCAGGGGCATCGGGTGTTCGGCTCCGGTATACTGGGACCAGAACAACTTCTCTGTTGAGCTCCCTTCTTCGGCATGGTAGAACTCCGTGGCATCCGATATGCTGTGTGGCAGGTCTGCGAATGCCCCTGGAGAGCTCCGAATTCGGTCAAGTAAAAGAAATGTCTCCTCCACATGCTTGCTTTGCATAATGAATGCCTTACCCGCCGCTATCTTCTTGGCCGCCTAGATTTCCTGGAGGGCCTTTTGGGCCTCGGCCTTGGCTCTTTCGCACTCTGGAGGGCCTTGGCAAGCTTGGACTCTTGCGTCTTGAAGTCATGCTCCAAGGACTCGAACTTCTTGCCGAACTCCTGGAGCTCTTGCTGTACCTCTCCCACCCGAGCATCTTGCTTTTCGCGCTCAGTGCGCTCCATGGCCGCCTTGTCTTCGGCCTCGGATAGCGCTTTCTTTAGGGCTGCCACTTCGGTCGTGGCCCCTATTAAAAATCATGATGCTTTTTTGTCAGCATCGTTAATTTTTTTTATGACACATGGACGGGGCTCACTTACCCTTGTTCTCTTCGAGCTGCCTCTTCATGAGGCCGAGCTCTACTTTGATCTGCTTCAGGTCCTGCTTGAGTCCAGCGACCTCTGCAGTACGGGCGGCAGAGGCCAGCAGCAACGCCTGCTTATTCACATAGACATTCATTGTTAGACTCCTGCGGACTAAAAATTGACCCTCCGTTTGGCTTTTCTTTCCGAACACCAAACAAAGTATCAGGGGCTATTGTCTATCAGGTGATATTTTCTCACACTTTTCATTACTTACCTCAAAGCCTGTTAGGAGGCTGGTGCAGGCTTCGGTCAATCCGCTTTTGGCGGACCGAACCTTCTCAATCACCGTACTCATAAGAGTACGGTGCTCTTCGTCAATGGAAGCGCCACGAAGCACTTCCAGCAAATTATCCGATGCCTCCGGCTAGACGGAGGTCATCGGCACGGCTGGCTTGCCCTCCTTAGCGAGGGGCTGCCTACTTGAATCCGGAACCTTTGGAGGCTCCGGCGCGGTAATTAACCGGCTGGGAGCCAGACTTGTTGTGGCTCCCGTCCACATAATCCATGGGGATCTTACCCCCCATATGCCCGGCGTCTGGGACTTCGCCTTGGGGCGTCTCTAGAACCGTCGCCCCCTGCTCTGGTATCCTTTGGGACAACACCTCGGTGTCATCCGCAGGTCGTGGGGAGGTGGACATCGGGAATGAATCGCTATTCATCTTCGATTCACTCAAGGACCCATTCGAAGAGGATACCTCGAGATGGGACCCGGACGGACTGCATATGCATGTTCAACGTTATAACAAACCATGAAAATAAGACGCATTGAACGTACTATAGAGTGTCGATGCTTACGATTTCGCTAGGGGCTTGCCCCTGGGCAACCACTCCTCCTCGCTGTAGGCGGCCGTGGTGAGTGATCCGGAAGAGACGCCTTTCCCTTCTTCGGCGTCCTAGCCTCCCCCTGTGCGGCAGCTTTTCTCTTCTTCTCCTCCCCGGTGTGGGGAGGGGGGATTTCTTCATTTTCCCCCATCTCTGTGGGAGGAATCCACCTCGGCGTCCTTGGATGACGAGTCTATTACGGCCCTGCGCTGGAGACCTTTCCTGGTCCCCGGGGCCGCCTTCTTGGACCCTTCGGCCTCCCTAGATGGGGCAGTCTTACTTTTCTTCTCCCCCCCCCCCGTCTTCGTGGGAGGAGTGCGCCTCATCGTCTTCGGACGAGGTGTACGGTGCAACCTTGCGCCGAAGACCCTTCCTGGTCCCCGTGGCCTTCTTCTCGGCCTTCTTTTTTGGCACCTTGTAAGGCGCCGAAACCAGCATCTCCGTCAGGAGTGCGGTTGCTGGATCTTCAGGTAGCGGAGCCGGACAGTCGATCCGCTCCGCCGTCGCCACGTAATCCTGTTTTGTCAGCATGCTGACTTAAAATCCTCCCACGAATATGTTGGTAAAGGTACATCTTGTGATATTCAGAGGACTTACCGGATTCGCGAGGTGCTTTGCGATGAGTCCACGGTCCTCAGAAGTGGGAGGAGGAACTTCGCCAGCCTTGAACAGCACCTTCCAGACGTCCTTATGCATCGTGTCATCTACGGCTGGATCAAACTCCCACATATTGAATGCCCGTCTTTGACATGGGAGGATCTGGCGGATGAGCATGACCTATACCATGTTGACAAGCTTGATCTTCTTGTCCCTCATACTTTTGATACAGGTCTGGAGTCCGGCTAGCTCCACAGTTTCGCCCTAGGCCAGGCCCTTCTTTTCCCAGGAAGTGAGCCGCGTGGGGATGCCGGATCGGAATTTGGGGGCTGCCACCCAGTTGGCATCACGCGGCTGGGTGATGTAGAACCACCCCGATTGCCACTCTTTCACGGTCTCCATGAAGGAACCGTCAAGCCATGTAACATTGGGCATTCTGCCCACCATGGCGCCTCCGCACTCTGCTTGCTGGCCGCTCACGATCTTTGGTTTCACGCAGAAGATTTGTAGCCACAGGCCGAAGTGGGGCTTAAGGCGGAGAAAGGCCTCGCACACGACGATAAACGTCGAGATGTTGAGGATGAAATTTGGAGCTAGATCATGAAAATCTAGCCCATAGTAAAACATGAGCCCACAGACGAATGGGTGAAGTGGAAATCCTAGTCCGCGGATGAAATGAGAGAGGAATACTACTCTCTCCCGAGACTTTGGGGTGGGGGTGATCTGTCCCTCTGCTGGGAGCCTGTGCGTGATGTTTGCGGCCAGGTATCCGGTCGCCCGAAGCTTGGTAATGTCCTCCTCCATGACGGAGGAGGCCATCCACTTGCCTCCCGCTCCGGACATACTGCGAATGGTCCTACGGGGAAGGTGAGAACTTGGGCGCTGGGGCTCGAGAGTGCGAGATTGGATGAGCAAAGAAGGAAGAAGGCGTGGGTAAAAATGGGGGATCCTTGTCTCTTTATAGAGGCGGCGAAAACTGTGCGCCTCCCCACCTGCCTATTAAAATCACTTATTTTCCAAGCGCCACATTGAATGGTGCGGTTGGGTTACCCACACCCGTATTGATGAGAATCCCACAATAAGGGGACACGATCTCTGCTTCGACAAGACGTGCCAAGGAAACCGCCTCGCGATATGCGTAGTGGATGGTTGGAAGAAAACAGTTTGAATAATGACCGGACCATGGCGTGATGTCACTCTAAAGAAGTTGTCAGTAGATTTGATTTGTCGAATACTGTGCTCTCTACGGTGGTATGTGGAAATTATTTTTGCAGATCCGGACACGATCCTTGTGTTCGGAATCTTCTACGGAGTATTCGAAGATGGAACCCGCCTTGCAATGCCGAAGACAATCTGCGCGCCGGACTCATCGTCATTGAAGCCTGGTTCAGGGGCTACTGAGGGAGTCCTGGATTAGGGGGTATCCGGACAGCCGGACTATATACTGTGGCCGGACTGTTCGACTATGAAGATACAAGATTGAAGACTTCGTCCCGTGTCCGGATGGGACTCTCCTTTGCGTGGAAGGCAAGCTTGGCGATTTGGATGTTAGATCTCCTTCTCTATAACTGACTCTATGTAACCCTAGCCCCCTCCGGTGTCTATATAAACCGGAGGGTTTAGTCTGTAGGAAAACAACAATCAGAATCATAGGCTAGCTTCTAGGGTTTAGCCTCTACGATCTCGGGGTAGATCAACTCTTGTAATACTCATATCATCAAGATCAATCAAGCAGGAAGTAGGGTATTACCTCCATCGAGAGGGCCCGAACCTGGGTAAACATCGTGTCCCCAATCTCCTGTTACCATTAGCCTTAGACGCACAGTTCGGGAACCCCTACCCGAGATCCGCTGGTTTTGACACCGACACTCCCCGTCATCCAGATCCGGCAGCGGCAGTACCTTCAACCCACGCAACTCTAAGATAGCCATCTAAACACTGCTTCCATGGAGAACTTGTGGCCCCGCACCCTTATGTTAGACACCAACCAATCGGCAGCCTAGGAGCTCCGCCGCCTCGAGGGGTGCTGCTTCCCATCGAGAATCGATTGGCCCAAAATAAAAATTCAGACATCTGACGCCTAAATAAAGTGATTTGAGATGAGGGTGCGACCTATCTGGCGGCATTGTGAAGTAGGCAGGTCCAGCTGTCGAGTCGGTGAGGTTGGCGCGGTTGCGGTGGCGACCGGCGGCAGGGAAACAACGATGTCACGACGGTCGACAGCTACGAGGAAGCAGCACCGGGACTCTGGACGGATCCGAAGTTGGAGCCGCTCCGGCACCGTGAACAACGGCGGGGGTGAATCGGCTCCGGTACGGTTCACGCGGCCATCGTTGAGGCAACTCTAGCAGCATGGAGTAAGAGGCACATGGCCCAGTGGACGACGGCAAATGGACAACGTCTCCGGCATTAGGGAGGAGGGCGGCTGTGAAATTGGTGCGGTGGGGGCACCATGGAGGAGGGGCTGAAGTTTCATGGCTTGGGAGAAGGGAGCTTCCGGGGAGAAGGTGATTTGGCACCCACGAGGTATGAATGTGGGGGAATTGGGAGGGGAGTGGAACCATGTCTTACGGACGCATTTGTCTGAAATGTGAGGGGGAGTTACAGTTCTACCCTTGCCTTTAGGCTTCTCGGCTTGGGTCTGTGTACTGAGGGTCGGGGATAGTAGAGTAACTTTGCTTCTCCCCAAATAGTGGGCAGGAGCGATTTTGGGCGAGGAGGGCGTGTTTTAAAATATAGTGGGCGCGTGCAATTTCGGGCGAGGAGAGCGTGTTTTGAAATAGTGGGCGCGAGCTATTTCGGGCGAGGAGAGCGTGTTTTGCCGACCATGGTTTATGAATTATTCGGCTCATGTCATTTCAGCCGAGGAGAAGGCGCGCTTGCATGAAGTTACGAACCTACCCTCGATGTACAACAGGCCAATTAATGCATGTCCCACATAGGACGGTAATTTCGCGTCTCCCATTTATTTGCTTGGGCGAATTCCACCGAGCAGAGGATGTTTATCGATTCGTTCAAATTTTGGGAGAACGAGCATCCATGTCTACCTTACCAAGTCAATTCGAATCAAATTTTGAAATATTAGCTTGCCACTTCTTTTTTAGATGGAGAGATGATTCTCGGGAGTAATGTGTTTTTACATGCTCATTGCTAGCGATTTACTATATGACAAATAGTTGACCCACTCAAAAAAAGGAATCAAACCCAAAATGAAATATCTTGATTCAATGAAATAGCTCGTTCACCAGGTCAAAATAGTGAACTAAATCCAAAATCGAACACCTCAATCGAGTAGCATGTTGTACAGTATTATAGTACTCCATGAACATGTTGAAAGTCAAATTAATGAACTTTTTTGATATACGCATATATCGGTTCATGTGTGGATTGCAGACAACATGTTCTCCAATTTAAATATTTGAATGCAAGTTTATATCGAAACATGGTTTATATCAGTCTTTCATGCATAAAACGCGACCTCCCCCTCTCCCGGACTCGTGCTCTCTCTCTCTCTCTCTCT
>NC_041389.1:665948757-665958625 GCF_002162155.2 Triticum dicoccoides | reverse complement strand
CTCTAGTCCAAGCTAGATATCTTGGGTGCACTCATCGTACGCAACAAATTCCTTGGCTCATTGCCCGTAACTCTCTCACGCACCACTCTATCGTCTCAGAGCTCTTCCCCCCCTCTCTCAAACTCTCCATCTACCTGGGTCACACATACACATGCATATCTCACTCGCACTCGATAGGCCCATCTAAAACTCTGTCTCTCTCCCTCGTTCTCTCTCCATCTCACATGCACACACACACACACAATCTCATGCCTAGCTAGCCAAGTATGATGGTCTCTCACTCAATTGTAGGCACACGCAGTCCCCCCTATATGTATATGACTAGCTAAACTTAGTCTTCATCACAAACATGTGCATGGTCTATCTCAATTTCTCTCGGGGCATCTTTCTATTGCACACGCATATAGTCCCCTCACGATCTCGAAGGGATCTCTCTATCACAAACACAAACCTCTCTCCCTCCCCATGCGTCCATTTTCTCCATGAGTGCCTCTCGACCTTTGTTTCTTGTTGTCCAGACCTCTATTGGACATGTGCTATAGGGGTGTCTCTCTCCGTTGCAAACACACACTAGCTATCTTCGTGTATCTCCTCGCCTCTCTTTTCTATCTCGGAGATGCATGCGTGATATGTTCGCATAAGAAACGAAAAAACACACTCTCTCTCTAATTTATCGTTTGTTATCACTTTCTCTTTCACACACATACTCTTTTTGCACACTTACTCATTCTCCTTCACACACACTTGATCTCTCTCGACTTAGGCACTCTCCTCGGTCCATAGCATATAGATTTATTGAAAAGTCAAACATCACAAAGTTTGACCACGTACGTGGAGAAAAACAATTACATCTAGAACGGCAAACATATACCATTAGATTCACCATGAGATGTAGTTTCGTATGATGTGTCTTTGGTATTGTAGATATAAATAACATTTGTGTAAACCTGATCAAAGTTTCCAAAGTTTGACTTCTAAAATTTTTTACATGCACTGCATTATCGAGCGGATGGAATATCTCTTTCCCCCTTTCAGCTATCTGACGCACCACTCAGCCTTATCGGGGCTCCTCAATCTCTCTCAAACTTTATATCTCCCTGGTTCACACATACACATGTCTCACTCGCGCTATACATATAGACCCATCCAACACTCTCCGCCCTTGTTCTCTCTCTATGTGACACGCACCCCCCTAAGTACCATAATCCCTCACTCCATCATAGGCGAAAGCACTCCCCCCTAAGTATGATTATCTCTCACTAGCCATTAGGAACACATGTATTGTCTCCTTCCATCCATACGTCTATCTCGATATCTCTCGAGGTATCTTCTATCACGCACACACCTTGTCACTCGATCTCCCACCCATGTAAGCCCATCACGATCTCCAGGGGATCTCTCTATGACAAACATACACTCTCTCCTCCCCATGTCTGGTTTTTCTCCGTACGTCTCTCTCGACCTCTCTCCCTTGTTTGTCAGATCCCTCTTGGCCACGTGCTAGGGGTCTTGCTGTCTCGGTTGCAAACAACCACACTATCTCCTCACCTTGCTTCTGTTTTCAAAGATACATGTGTGATATGTTTGCATAAGACACACACACTTTTTCTCTACTTATATCGTGTGTTGTCCATGTCTCTTTCACACACGCATACACACTTTTTTCACTCACTCTTCCTATTTCACTCTCCTCTCTCTCTCTCTCTCTCTCTCTTTCTCTTTCTCTCTCTCTTTACTTAGGGACTCTCTCACGTCCATAAGCATATGGATGTTTTGAAAAGTCAAACCTCATAAAAGTTTGACCAGGTATATGTGGAGAAAAACATTTACATCTGGAACGATCATTAGATTCATCACAACATGTACTTACTCCATACTATCATTTATCTTTGGTATTGTAGATATAAGTAATTTCTTTATAAACTTGGTCAAAGTTTCAAAAGTTTGACTTAAAAAAATGTTGGAACTACATTATTGAACGGAGGGAGTAGCTCTTTCTCTGTCTCTCTGCTATCTCTCACGGGCCTCCCCTCTCATTGGAACTCTCATTACCGACGGATTATACGCTCACTGTGTTAGCGTATAGCTCTATATATTGTTTAGTTGACCGGTCAACCAGTCCACATGCTGCCTTGTCAGCTCGTGTTTTGTATCTTCGTGTGCTGGCCCATGTGGCAGTGGGTGAAAATAAGTAAACTAGAGGCCCATCTGACACGCGGTGAAGTAAACAAAGTTGAAACCACTCGGGGTAGCACCCCGCAAGCTAGTAAATTGAGGGCGCATTGAGGACACACTTCTTCCGCGTGAAGGATGCACTCGCGCACAATTCACCACTGCACGGCGGCATGCACAGAAGGACTCACTTGTTCACACCCAGCGCACAAGACACACCAGCACACGTGTACACCGGCCTCGCCGCCGGTTGGGATGGACGGCAAGGTAGCCAACAAGCAGAGGCGGCTCAAGCCAAAACCGCATCCGGCGAGCCTAGACTTCATCAGCAGCCTCCCTGATGACATGCTGCTTGTCATCATCGGCCTCCTCCCCACCAAATCTGCTGTGCGGACCGCCCTGCTCTCCAGGCGGTGGCGCCCCCTCTAGCACCGTGTCCCCCTCAACCTCACCGTTGACTACTGCCTCTGCAATGGGGATTGCAAATGCATGGCCGCAGTGTCCAAGATCCTTTCATCGCAACCTGGGCCAGCCAGACGCCTTGACATCCACATGTTCAGTACCAACTGCAAGGTCCAACACAAGTTCGACGAGTGGTTCTTATCCCCCGCCCTAGATCAGCTCGAGGAGCTCAGCTTTGAAGCTGGACGATGTCGCTCTCTGCTGCCGTCCGCGCTCCGCCTCACGCCAACGCTGTGCCGCGCCAGCTTCAGCTCCTGCTATCTTCCCTAGATTAATGTCGCGCCCGCCCTTCTTCTCCCTCAACTCAAGCAGCTCGACCTCTTCGACGTTGTCATCTCGAAGAAGGCTATGGAGCACCTGCTCGACAGCCGTACTGCACTCGAGTACCTTCGTCTTGAGCAGATCCATGGGTTCATTAGCCTCCACATCGCCTCGACGAATCTCCGATGGATTTATGTGTCTTGCTCGCCCCGCAACAAGACATCAATTGGGAAGAGATCACTCCAGCTGTTCCATGTTATGGTCATTGAGAATGCGCCTTTCCTTGGGAGATTGCTTGTATCGGATCTAGAAGGTCCAACAAAAATCAGGGTCATTGACGCGCCGAAATTGGCAGCATTGGTGTACTCGTCTGCCAAATTCTCCGAACTCTTTATTGGGTCTGTAATCGTTCAGGTACAACACTCATCTTCTTCTCCGTCTTCTTGAAATTCACATTTTTAAATTTCTGCTTGATATATTTACGACTGTCTTCCAGAAAATGATTCCCATAAGCTTGACCCAGTCTATGCGAACAGTGAAGATCTTGGCAATAAAATCTATCGACCCCAATCTGGATCAAGTTGTTGGATTCCTTACATGCTTTCCATGCATGGAGAAGCTACTCATCGAGGTGAGACTTCTTTCCTATTAGTAAACGGTAATCACAATGTAGCTCAATTTTTTCGTAATTTTCCCAAATTACAATGACAAGCGTAGTGTTCAAAACTACATCTACGCACTGCACCGAAAGATATGTTTTTAGTATTTTTTCTCACATGGTCACCTGCATCATTTTTTTGTTGTACTACTATAGTAGCCTAGGCTAGTCATAGTGGAAAGTAACTTCGACTACTCCAGTAACTCTATGGTTACCCTAAGAGCAAGTACTACCTCCGTCCTGGTTTACTCTTCCTATTTTGTAGTATCAAAATTTGACCATAGATTTAACTGACAAAGTGTTAATGCATGTCACTAAGAACTATATCGTTGGATTTGTATTTGAACATAATTTCAAATGGTGTAATTTTTAGTGACATGCATTGGCATTTTCTTAGGTAAATCTATGGTCAAAATTTTATACTAAATATGAGGTAGTACAAAAGTGGGCTATAACGACCCTCCACTATGTAGGCCAAAACACGTGCCAAATTCACTTGTGATGCATTTGGCATCGATGCCCCTCCATTGCTCACCTGGTGCCCCAATCTGGATCACCTACTTTGCTCCGGTGCCAAATTAATGCACGCAATGAAAAAACACTTGCGTGGGAGAGAGAGAGGATTGAGGCAATAAAAAAAAACTTGTTTGCGAGAGTGAGAGGCTGGTGTAGTTGGTTTGATTGATTTGTTTATACATGTGGGTCTGTGTGCACAGCGATGCCAACTCTCTCACATCATGCGAGCGGTGCCAAAATCTTTTGATTTGACATCGATGCATATTATGTGGCATACTTTTGCAAAATATGGCATCGGACACATAGTGGAAGGCAACAAATGCCCAAGCTCTTCACGTGCTCCTAGGTAAATGAGAGAAAACAGAAAAAGAGAGAGAGAGAGAGAGAGAGAGAGAGAGTGAAAAATATCACTAGCCAGCCAACCCTATCATATGAGCGAATGATATTGGTACCTCTTGATGACACGGCAATCTTACACAACCAAATGCTCTAATTTGTTCTCTTCTTTTTCAGATAAAAAAAGACCCGAAAGTGAAAAATGTGCTGCACTATAACAATCTCATCGAATGCCTTGATCTCCATCTTACAGAAATTGATTTGATCGACTACCAAGGCAGCACATCTGAGATTAGATTGGCCAGGTTCTTTGTTCTGGAGGCAAGTGTGCTCAATGTAATGAGGTTTGGCGTTCTCTGGCGCAACAATGAATGGCATGCTGATCATTGCAAGCGTCTAAGCCTAAATGACAAAGTCTCCGCAGAAGCTGAATTTGTTTTTGAAACATCAAGTGGCCAGAGACTTGAAAACTTATTTGCCCATTAGTGACTTGTCAGGGCGGTGGATTTTAGTTTGTACGATAATGCTGCATCCACCTAAAGTAATGAAAGTTCTTACGTAAACTTCCTAGTAATTCCCTCTTCGTAGGTGCAGCATTACTCCTAACATTTGTAATATCAGTTTGAAACTTGTAATATTGTCGTGTCCTATTCCTGCGTTTTCAAAATCCTGCGAATCAAACATGTCCTGAGTTGGTGATGATGTTGTGGCTCCCATCTTTCACCAATAGCCGCCGGATCTAGATTTGACGCATACAAACCAAACTTCTCCATTTTTGCAAAAATATGCCTGCACTTGTTCCCTATTTACAAACAACTCCTTGTCTCTCACAATCAGCCTTATCTCCTCCCCACCACATCTAGAAGGCTATGGAAAAATCTGGCGCGATGGCCGCTGCCGGCGTCGTCCACCCCCAATCTTGGTGTTCTGTGCAATGCACGTGCATCTATGCACAGGAAATTATGTCAAACACGGCTAGTTGTAAGCAGGCTAGCTCTACAACCATGATGATAGTGACTGCAGACGGTGAGGCTGACTATGATATGCCGAACACAGCGCCTATACTCAGGTGTCATCTCCGGCGCAAGGTCTTGTCACTTCACTGTGAGGAGCAGCATGTAATAATTCGACCAACGGGTAGTACAGTGCTACTACATTGGTAGTACTACTACTAGTACTACTAGCACCACCGTCTGGATTTAGGAGTACTACCACGTCCATCTGGATTTTAGTATTTGACTAGCAATATCTAGTAATGCATGTCACAAAAAATGTACTACTCCCTCTGTAAATAAATACATGGTGTATTGTTTTATTCGTATCGGCGAGAGAACTTAATGTCTTTTTGCTAATTAATAGGATTACATACAATGAACTAAACACTGCATGTCATGTTTGGTAGTCTCAAGTCATTGAAAGCATGCACGACCCACATCTCTCATTGGTTGATATGTCATGAAATAAGAAACGAGGAGGCAGTTAATGTACCATGTCTAAGTGTTTTGGGATTATTTGGTTTTCGTAAGGTGACTTACACAACATTTTTGTTTACATGCATTAACATTTTATTAGTTAAATCAAAGGTCAAAACTTGGCGCAAAGTGCCAAGGGGACCAATAAACCAGTAAACATCAAACTTCTCTCGTTTGGCCCCAAGTAAAGGTCCGGTGAGATGACTATACTGCACCGGCACGGAGGGGGACGCAACTTCATTGACTTACTGCAACTGCCTTTGGGTGAATGACACGTGGGCCCAACGGGTGGCTGGCCCACCTGTCATACAGCCAAAGGCAGGTTCAGTAGAGGGCCGAGGAGTAGATGGCCAACACGCATGTGAATTCAACGATGTCCGCACTTCTCATATAAAGGCTCCCCGCCAGTCCAATCTAGTACGAAATCGTACGCACCTACGCATGCTAACCAAGGGCAAGAGTGATCGCCGAATCGCAAGATTAGTTGACTAGAAGCTACGAGGGTGCTTGGATACGTTTTAGTCCCACGACTAAAAGTAGTGGCACTAAAACTTGCTAGCCTCATCCATGCTTGGATCCAAATACTAAAGAGGCTAAAATCAAGTTAATGAGCATTTATTATCCTCCAAACCCTCCAATCCAGAACTCGCCTGTGTTAAAGGAGAGGAGTTAAATGAGGAGAGAGATGACTAATCCACATTTTAGTAGGGGTACCCCTGACTAAAAAAATTTAGTCTCAAGACTAGTTTTAGCCCCTCTTTAGTCAGGGGTGCTTGGAACTTTAGCCTCTTAAAGAGACTATTTTTAGTCAGACTAAATAAGTCCCTTGGATCCAAGTACCCTCTAAGCTAGACCCATGGAGGCGATGAGCGCGAGCATCGGAGCAAGTATAATAGGTCCTTGTCAGCCGGCTACAAGCTGCTCCACGTCAACGAAATCTGAGCTAGAGGAAAGAGAAGGGATGAGAGAGAAGGGAGCGGGTGCTATGTATGCAACCCGGCTGTAGCACAATAACCAAGGAACAAGAGCTTGCATGCAACCTGTGTGATGGCTTTAGGCCGGCGTTTCTTCCTCCCTCCCAGTTTGTTGGCTTCTTTCTACCTCCATCACATGCAATCATTTAATGCTAAAGACGGTCTAGTAGTTAACATGTAGCCAATTTATTATATGAGTCTACTTTTACCAAGGCTTTATGTGACCTTGCACTACGATACAACCAACAGCAGGCTCTTCTATTAACCATGCTCTCAGCTGGCTGTTCCAGATGATCCACGACGCCAGCCTGCGACCCAGCACCGAGGAACGTCTCCAGGTAGTGCTTGAGGTCGCCAGGGTGAGGGGCCGCTTGGATGCCATCTTTGTCTCCTTGTTCGACGAGGTCCTCGTCAGTTTCCTCTACAAGTTCACCATCGTCAAGAAGCTCGCGGACGACTTTGACGTACGCCTCTAGCCGACGCGCCCAGGCTCTGTGATGCCCGCCACCCTCAACGACCAGTATGGTGACAACCTCTTCGACGCACTGGTGGCCCTGCAACTGCCCGCCGTTGCGCCGGAGAACGTCCATCCCGAGGTCGCGCTCGCCGCGCAGCGCCTGGCGCAGCAAGACACCATCGACATAATCACCCAAGTCTATGCGCAAATCGTCCATAAGGACTACTACATGCAAGAGGAGGACGATAGGACGCTGGCCTTCTTGGACCGCAGGGCAACCTTGGACGGCATTGTTCAGAAGCACGTTGAGCTCGCCGCCAACGCCGCTGCTCCTCGCACGTCGGTTGGTGACCCGGTGCACTACGGCATGAGGATGTCGTTGATGGATCCGTATGTATTTTTATCTTTTCGTCAAATCCATACAGTAGTATATGGTACTACTAGTAATTATCTTACCTTTCGCATCAACTTCATAATTTTCGTACGCACTCCATGCATGAACCGTGCCAGAACCAAACTTCTCATTACTCTAGGGAAAATCGTTATTTCTATCTATCGGTCGCGCCATGGAGCAGAACCAAATTTTACAAGTTACAAGTTCAAAAGGAAAAGCTTGTCGTGTTCACGTCGCACCCCCACACGGTTTGTCTGGCACGCCGCTGAAGGGGGAATGCGTGCGGTGTAGCATTTTCACTTATAAGTGGGTCCGAAGTTGAGCAAACTTACTATCGGCAAACCCCTACCCCGCCCACCAAGTGATGGCTGAGAAAATAGGAGGGAGAAGAGATGGTTGTAGCATGTACTCTAAGAAAATTGGTGTCGGATGGGACTCGTGTGGGTGGCGTGTGCCGTACTGCTAGACGTGAATGCTAGTTATGGGCCATGCCACCCCACTATATCAAGCCTATATCAAGGTGCTGGTTACGTAGAACAAATTTCTTGGAGTCCGTGCTCAGCCCTCCTCTATCTCTCTTCTCAGCCAGCCAGCGGACGCGCGGAGCCCCATCGTCTGTTTGCTCATATGAGGTCCCACATGTCAGTGAAAACGCCAGAGGACCCACTGAACTTGCACATCTTTCACCTCGACGTGCTGGTGATGAAAAACAAATCCAATAAAGATCTTCTGTGGCCGCTTTTGGAGTTACTCAAGACTAGTAAGATTCTATTTACAGTTTAACCCAAGATGCACATCACGTGGCTTCAACTACCACTCTATTTTCTTGCATGACACGACCTAGATGCTGGATGTCCCACGTGTTGGCAAAAGGAGGAAGAATCCGACCAAATCTTCGGTTGTGCTCTCGGATTAGACTAGTTGTGCTAACTTACAATTTTATTGTGTAGAATGGATGCAAGTTTTGGTATCGGGAAGAAGACTACATAGATATATTGATAGAGCGCAATTTAGTAGATGTTCTAGCACTTTTAGCTAGCATAGAGGCTAGAGATGAGACTAGTGCACTTGTTGATAGAATAGAGGCTAGACATGAGACTAGATGCGAGGAAGCAACGTCTACTTCTTTACACTCGAATAAGAAAGAAGCACACAAGATCGAGCCTCCGCAGACCAACAATGAATGCATCCCTCTCTCTGCTCTTGGTTCCATACTCATGTGTTGTATCCTCTATTGTATTCATTTTCTCTTCTTCTATCAAGGAAAAGATACACAAGCTTTGTGTACTCGCGAAAAAAAGATCAACAATGACTGCATCGAGAAGGCACTAATCCAACTTACAGGATGTAACACCCCGGTTGTAACTTTCCATATTTGTAATTCCAACTCTTGCCATTTTCGGGCATGTGTTATGATATTCCCTCCGTGGTTGGGTTTTTGTCTTTTGTTTTGCATTTTATTCATGTCATGCATCTCATATCATGTCATCATTTGCATCTCATTTGCATGCGTGTTTGTCTCATGCATCCGAGCGTTTTCCCCGTTGTCCGTTTTGTAATCTGACACTCCCACATGCACCGGTGCACCCCTCTTGTCTCTTTTCATGTGTCGGTGTTAAACATTCTCAGAATGGCCCGAGGTTTGCAAGCGGCCTTGGTATAGCACCGGTAGACTGCCTATCAAGTTTCGTGTCATTTGGAGCTCGTTTGATACTCCAACGGTTAACCGGATAACCGCAAAGGCCTCTTTTGGGTTGCAGCCCAACACCCCTTCAAATCAGCCCAATAACCCATCTAAGTCACTTCCATGCTCTCCATCGTCGGATCACGATCGTGTGGGCGAAAACTACACTCCATTTGGAGCCTCCTAGCTCCCTCTACCTATAAAAACACCTCCCCCTTTGAAATTTCGGGCAAACCCTAGACAAACGTCCCCTCCGCGCCGTCTGCCGCCGCGCCCGTGCCAACCAGGCCACGCCACGTGCCGCCCTGACCACCCGTGCCGCCGCCAGCCCGCCGGGCCCAAGGCTGGCCCCCGAGCCCATCTCCGCCGCCACCAGGGCCCAAGCTCCCTGCCGCCCGAGCGCTCGCCGCTC
Organism: Triticum dicoccoides; assembly: GCF_002162155.2. Lineage (NCBI taxonomy): Eukaryota > Viridiplantae > Streptophyta > Magnoliopsida > Poales > Poaceae > Triticum > Triticum dicoccoides. Next base: position 665,948,827 of record NC_041389.1, on the reverse strand, counting down.
CTTCGCCGGCTGCCGCCCGGCTCCGCCGCCCGCTCTCCGCTCGGCCACCCGCGCCTCCGCCGCCGTCCAG
>NC_041389.1:665825679-665948478 GCF_002162155.2 Triticum dicoccoides | reverse complement strand
GGCAGCCCGCCGCCCCGGTCACTGCGCCGCCTCCGCCGTGCCCCGTCCCGCGCTCCGGCGACCGCGTCGTCGCCTCGGCCCCGACCCGCCGGCCACCTCATCTCCCTCCTCTCCAACTCCGCCGGCTACCCCGGTGAACCTCGGGAATCGCACCCAGGATCCAGATCCAGATCCACCCTAGGTTGACCCCGAAATCCTCCAAGTCATTTTTCTGTCACATTATTTAGCCTTGTTCATCGCATCATAACTCCATGCATACTGCTCCGTTTCATGCGCATGATATTTAAAAATGTTCATCACGATGTGATCTTCATTTTGTTCCATTGGGCCATGTTCATTTCAGGTCATCTCGATGCCCAAATATTTGATGCAAGAGTGCTATATAATGTTAGTTTCTGATTCTTAACAGATTATGGGCATTTGTCATTTGTGCTACATTTATTGTGTGCATCCTATGGGCATGAGCTCCACATGTGTTTTGTACTATGCCATGCCATATTTACAGAGGTGCTTTCCATGTATTTTTGTGATCAATGTGGTGACTAGCACAAGCATGCAAACTAGGCTTCGTGATGTTGCTGATTTTAGTCCCTGTTCTGCTGTTATTTTGATGCCATGTGAACATGATGCTACAGAGAGATCTATGCATATTTTGAGATACTTCAGTAAGGATGATTTGAACATATAGTTATGCTCTATCCATTAATGCCCCTGTTTGCAATTAGGGAGTAGTCTATAATGTCATTTTCGTGCTCTACGTTTGCTATAAAATGTTTCCTGGCAGATTGTTCACATGTTATTCAATTTTGCCAAGGTTGTTGTAGTTAATCCTTGCATGCTATGAACTTGTTCTTGCCTTGGTTAGTTTCATAAACATGTCTTCTTGCTGATGCTATGCTTATCTTGTCATCCAATGACTTGTGGTGAGTGAATCGAGCTCGCAAAGATGCCTTCATGATGCTGTTATTGCCATGCTCTGTTTCCTGAATCTGTTAACGGAACTTGCCATGTTTACATGGGTGCCATCATATCTTCTGATCCTTTTTGGCTCATGGTCACTAAAGGACTTTTGTTCTATGCTTTGAGTTGAATCATGTCATGTCTTGTTTTGCTATTATAAGTTCCTGTAGCATGTTGATTGCTTACTCTGAACATTGCTACCTAATGCTGTTTCTGCCATTTTCAGTATTTTCACTAAATCTGTGAAGCTGATATCTTTTGCACTTTTGCCATGCTTGTTTGAACCTGCTATTGGGTGATTTAGCCGTAGCTCAGTGTTCATCTTTTGTGAAGCATCTCCTGCAGATCACTGCAATAGGCCTTGTTGGTATGTTGGGGTGATGTAGCTTAGTTTCTTGTTGCATGCTAAGTAGCATCGTGCTGTTAATCGCAGAATTATGTCATTCTTGTTTTGCTTGCCAGTTGCAAACCGTGCATCCGTTTTCGGTGATCTTTATATCGATTTCAACTGAAATCATCTCATCTTTTCAGCGGCATACTTGGTTTGCCAAGTTGATGCCTTGTTCATCATTTTTCCTTCCAGAGCCCGCATATGCATTGCATATCACATCTCGCATATCATGCCATGTATTGCATCATGTTGCTTGTGCATTGCACCGTGATTTATTGCGGTTCCATTGTTTGTGTTCTTGCTTTGGGTATATCCGGGAGACAAGTACGTGAACGAGGAACCTGTTGACACGCTTACGAGGATCAAGCTCTCGACAACTCTGAGAACTTTGCAGGCAAGATGACCATACCCTCGATATCACTTCTATCTTTGCTTTGCTAGTTGCTCGCTCTATCTCTATGTTAGCTCTACCTACCACTTGTTTATCATGCCTCCCATTTTTCCATGTGAAGCCTCTAACCATCCTTTCCTAGCAAACCTTTGTTTGGCTATGTCACCGCTTTTGCTCAGCCCCTCTTATAGCGTTGCTAGTTGCAGGTGAACATGAAGTTTGTTCCTTGTTAGAACATGGATATTTTGGGATATCACAATATCTCTTGTTTAATTAATGCACCTATATACTTGGTAAAGGGTGGAAGGCTCGGCCTTATGCCTGGTGTTTTGTTCCACTCTTGCCACCCTAGTTTCCGTCATACCGGTGTTATGTTCCTTGATTTTGTGTTCCTTATGTGGTTGGGTGATTTATGGGACCCCCTTGACAGTTCGCTTTGAATAAAACTCCTCCAGCAAGGCCCAACCTTGGTTTTACCATTTTCCACCTAAGCCTTTTTCCCTTGGGTTTTCGCGAGCCCGAGGGTCATCTTTATTTTAAACCCCCGGGCCAGTGCTCCTCTGACTGTTGGTCCAACCTGTCAGCCGTCGGTGGTCACCAGGGGAAATTCTGGGCTGGCCTATCAGAAGTTTGGACAATCTAGTGTGCCTTGAGAACGAGATATGTGCAGCTCCTATCGGGATTTGTCGGCACAGTCGGGTGGCTTTGCTGGTCTTGTTTTACCATTGTCGAAATGTCTTGTAAACCGGGATTCTAAGACTGATCGGGTCTTCCCGGGAGAAGGTATATCCTTCGTTGATTGTGAGAGCTTGTGATGGGCTAAGTTGGGACACCCCTGCAAGGTATTATCTTTCAAAAGCCGTGCCCGTGGTTATGAGGCAGATGGGCATTTGTTAATGTCCGGTTGTAGAGAACTTGACACTTGACTTCATTAAAATGCATCAACCGCGTGTGTAGCCGTGATGGTCTCTTTTCGGCGGAGTCCGGAAAGTGAACATGGTTTGGGTTATGTATGAACGTAAGTAGTTTCAGGATCACTTCTTGATCACTTCTAGCTTCTCGACCGATGCGTTGCTTCTCTTCTCGCTCTCACTTGCATATGTTAGCCACCATATATGCTTAGTGCTTGCTGCAGCTCCACCATATTACCCCTTTTCCTACCCATGAGCTTAAATAGTCTTGATATCGCGGGTGTGAGATTTCTAAGTCCTCATGACTCACAGATTCTACCAAAACAGATGCAGGTGCCGATGATACCAGCGCAAGTGGCGCAACCGAGCTCAAGTGGGAGTTTGATGAGGACCTTGGTCGTTACTACGTTTCGTTTCCAGATGATCAGTAGTGGAGCCCAGTCGGGACGATCGGGGTTCTAGCATTTGGGGTTATCTTCTTTCATTTGGTTTTGACCGTAGCCGGTCTATGATTGTATTTTGAATGATGTATGAATTTATTTATGTATTGTGTGAAGTGGCGATTGTAAGCCAACTCTCTTTATCCCATTCTTGTTCATTACATGGGATTGTGTGAAGATGACCCTTCTTGCGACAAAACCTACAATGCGGTTATGCCTCTAAGTCGTGCCTCGACACGTGAGAGATATAGCCGCATCGTGGGCGTTACACAGGAGCAGTTATGGAAGTTGGATATCTTCTAAAATGTATTCTTGTGGTTCTTGTTTTCTTTGGTCTTGCTTTTCTAGTCAAAATTTTGATGATGTATTTCCATGTACCAAAAAATCAATGAAGAAAAAAAGATATGTGTTTGCAAAGAAAAATGTACATAGTCGAAATGCGTCCGCGCGTTCGGTGCACGACCACCGCATCCGAGAAATGGCCCAGACACGACCCCATTGCCCTACCCAAACGGACAAAATCTGGGCAAAACGGAGGTCCGTTTGGGGTCGTGCGTTGGAGTTGGCCTTACAAGTGGGACCGCAGTTGAGGAAACCGACTAACGACAAACCCCCACCTCGCCTGCCCCGTGATGGCTGAGTTAGAGAAACAACAAGGTTGAAGAGATTGCTGTAGCACAGACTCCAAGAAATATGGTGTCAGATGGAAGTCGTGCTGGCGGCATGTGCCATACTCCTGGACGTGAATGCTTGTTCTAGCCCATGCCACCCTACTACTCCTACTACTTATAGTAGTAGTATCGAGGATTCGAGGTGCTGGTTACGTACAGCGAACACATTAACATATGGACCACCTCACACTGTGGCCAAATTTCCTAGAGTCTGTGCTAGGTTAAAAAGTGTTCTTTGTGAGGGTGGGTGGTTGGTCTCAAGTTTAAAACTTGTTGTATTATGGATATGTAGACATAGAGATAGTGCAACAATTCTGAAAGTTTGAACCCAAACATCAGAATGCAATTTCTACTTGACTCATCCGAGGACCTAGGATGATGGGATTCACAGCTAAAGTAAAACACCCGCCCAACGCGTGAAGGATGTGAAGCTAGTACAAATAGTGTACTACTATTGTTGATTGGCCTCATCCGATAACCTGTTGCAATGCACATACAATTATGTATTTGGAAAATATTTTTTGCCTCGTTGCAGCACTCACTCAGAGAAGCGACTCGAAAGCCATTCATAAATTTAGTAAGTTTATCACAGGCATATCATTTTATTACATACAACAGGTCATCAACCCACAACAACAATGAGGATACATTATAAATATTAAAGTTTTCATCACACAACAAATAACAAGCAATGAAATGAACTTCAACTCAACCAATCCTCGACGTTGGAAACGCTTGCTTTGAACCACAAGTGATTCACTGGGAAGGGCCATCTATTGTCAATCTCGAGACCAACACAGGACTGATCATCCAGGCTGAAGCGGCCTACTATATCAGTACCAGGGTAGGGAACCACTGAAATGTCCGGGGTATAGATACAGTTGCTTCTCATAAATGGTACTAGTAACGTTGTGTTAACAACAGTTGGATCGCCTTTCACCATCATTGGATAGTTTTGTCCAAGGAAGAGCGAGTTTTCTCCAAGACTATCAATACTGTACCAGGGAGAAGGTGTTGGCGCTAGCACACTAGTATCCATCCCGAATACCATGCAACGGGTGTTGGAATAGGTCCGGAGAGTGCGACCATGGGAGACAACACCTGCTTCCTTAGTAGTAACATCAGCAGTGGGCTGTATACAGACAAGAAGGGGTGATCGATCGGAATAAGTTGCCAGGCGCCACTGAGTATATGGGCCCTACTCATCCTCATGCTCGTGATCATCACCATCATCATCTCCCCCTTGGTTATAAAATTTTTCAAGTATAGGTGGTGGAATGTTCACAGGACCTTGGAAACACAAGAAGAAGGTTCATTAGTAAAGGGAAACTTGGTAGCCCGCATGCATGTGGATGAAACAATTATAATTACGGTGGAAGACAAACGTACCGAAACTATGAGGATCCCATGCAAAAATAGTGCCATGAGTGGTGGAAGCAAACACAAGACCCTCTTATTGAATTGCATCACAGTACACATCCGTGTACAGAAACTGATTTTTGAGCAATATCCATCCAGTCAAACCACGAAGGACGACAACAAGCTTGTCGAAGATAGCAACTACTACATAGTTCCTGTAATGCCAATAGCGGTTGGGAACTCGACAAATTGCTATCTTCCGTAGAAGACAGTCACCATGATCGTATTTGAACGTGCGTAGAATACCAGTATGCTCAACCTCTAGGCAGTCTGCTGAGATTTTTGGAAGTGGAACCCAGTGACGAGTGTACACATTCACAAGTTCCCACTCGCAGTTGTACCCAATATAAACAACCCAATCTCCATTTGCGCCTGCCCAAGCCTTGCCCTCAAGCAATGGCATCTTAACATCATACGTATCATTATCAAGCGACATCAACTTGCACAAGGCGAGGCCTCCATCGTCCCCGCGCCAAAGAAGATAGGGGAGATCAAACTGCTCCTGGACCCTTGGGTTCCTTGTAGTGATGTTATTAGTTGAGTCGAGAATGGTCTTGAATGAACCGGCCATGCTAGCCGAGGTGATGACGTTGCACCGATCAATGAGTTCCTCCACCACGTCATCTTTCAAATCGGGGCAAGAATAACGGGGTCGTTTCCGACCTGTTCCCTCCATGGATAAGACGATCGAACAATGGCAGAAGGAAGGGTGAAGGCAAATGGAGGAGGGAGGAAGAGCGTGCGACAATAGTTCCTAATCGAGAGGGAAAGGCGAAGAGTCGATGGACGGTTGCGAGTTTGCCATGGTACACGAAGAGGCGCCCCGGCATGCATGTCCGTTTAGAAATACTAGTAGAAAAGGACTCGTTGTTGTCTCACTGACATGTTGGAACGGGACCACATGTCAACGAAACATGGTGTGTAATTTCTCGTGCAAAATGTGATCTGGCCGCATTGGCCCGAGGTGCCGCATTAGTTATCGACATTTATTTTTTAATGGCGTGCCATTCAGTTTTGAAGCACGACTAACTGGTACTGTATGCAGAGAAAATATAAACTACTCTACCACTACTCCACCTCTAGTACTAGTAGTATAAAAAAGATATATAGGCTAGAGCTTCAGCGCTTTCTTGCTAAGGGCTGCCCACTTGCTTCTCACACTATCACCCTCTCTCCAGATCTAAAAAAGACGGCTTCTCTCTCCCTCCTCACCGGTGGTCACAGATCCATCGGGACGTGCATCATTGACACACTCGTCGTTGGCGAGCGAGGTCACACACTGACGACAAGGTCGTCCTCTTAGACCTAGCGCTCGCGCGGGATGGCCTCTGTCCCCAAGCTCACTGCCGTAGTGTGTGCGGAGGACGACGACCACGAGCGAAACCTCTTCCCGCCGACCATTAGGTATGCTGCCTCTTTTCGAACCATACCCTTGTTCTATTGCCCCATCTGCCACGTCGCTGCATGTGGCTCTTTTTCCACTCCACCATCTTCCCAATTTGCTATCCTCTGCTCTAATGGTCACACAGACGAAAACCTTAATTTTCACTATTAAAGGAAACCCTATTTCATGCAGACTAATCCGTGTCTGGGTTGAATAAGGAAAGGAAGGGAGACTGTACTGTCCAAGAGAGTAGGCATCAAACCCACATCTAGGTTGAAAAGGGGAAAATCAGTAGCTAAGGAATGAGTCTCGTGTCTCTTGGTTGAAGAAGGGTAGAAACGCATGACAACGCAATAGAGAATGACCAGGTCGATCGGTTTGTTGTACTCACATAGGAAAAAGGTGGCTAAAGAGAACAAAAATGGGACATAATCCACATATGCTGCCTGGATATTTGTTGCTCTGGGCAACCATACCTCCCTCACCACTCTATGCTTCCGTGGAGGTACATCGTACTAGTGCGCCCATTGTCCGAATGGGCCTCTCATGCTCTTATTGCCACTTATTTGTTGTTAGTATAACACCAGCAGTCAAGTCAAGCAATGCTACTGCTAAAGTGATGCCACATTTAACTAATGCCACACTCAGTCTAATGCCACCGATAAATTTAAGCAATGCCATTTAATGTCACTGGATTATTTCAAGGTTAGCTGTTCATTGTGGATGTATTAAATATTTTTCTGCTAAGGCATTTTAAGGTTGTTGCACAACCAGTATACCAACGATGAAACTTGTTACTAACTTCAGATTTTTGCACTGTTAATGCTCATAGATTGCATACCTCACTTTCATGAGATAAGTTAATTTTTTTGTACAGTGTCACCAAAATGCCAAGGCACTGGTGTCATTTTATTTTGGTTAAACTGCACAAAAAATTTATGAAGACAAGAGGAAAGGTCAAGAGTGGGCATCTCCTCCTCTGGCTGTTCTCTTGATTCGTTCCATCAAGTTTTTATGTTTGATCAATTATCAAGATTGGGATAGCAATTTTTAAGGTCCCCCCGAGTTCGAAATGACATTTACCTTGGAGGTACATGGTTTGCAATTTTTTATACTGTCATTAGTTAATAATCCTAGTTACCTTCAGACTTTTGTATTTGGTTTAATGCTCATGCACAACTAGTATACCAATGTTGAAACTTGTTGCCTTTACATTTTGTATTGTTAATTCTTATAGAAACCTTCTAGTGCTAGAGTTTATTGATGTTCAGTATAACCATTGTACTATACCATGTAATAAAATAACTACTCTACTGTTTCACTAGCCACTGGATTAGTGTATATTTGTAGTATTCGAATGGTGTTGCATTAGCATAGGACATAAATAAAGTGTGGCAAGCTTTCCCAGATATGTGCTCAAGAAAACTACTACCTGGTTTTCTAAATACTAGACGTTTGGGTACTTTAAATTGAACCGCAAAAATGTCTTATATTAAGGAACAGAGGGCGTAGAGTTCACTCAAATTATCCCGGTAAATCTAGTCACACCTTTGTTAAACTTAATGTTCATTATGTTATCGGAGGAGGTCTGTATGTTTGTCTCTAATGCCTGTCGACTACATACTTGACATCATGATGTAATGTTAAGTCATTTCCTTTTGTACAGTGTCACTGAATTGTCAAGGCGGTGATGGCATTTTATTTTAGTTGAACTACACAAAATATGCTTAAAAGAAGAGGAAAGGTCAGGAGTCGATCATTCTTTCAGAAAGAACTATATATGTCTTTCTGACATCAGTCGTTGTTGCCTTATTTATTCCTTCAAACAGGTGGTTAGAAACAGTCTTGCTACCTTTTCCCATTAAGAAATTGGAATGCTTATATTTGTGAGTCTATGCTTTAACTAGTGTCATTTTTACAGTAATCACACTTCCAATATCCATGCAAACAGGGATGCTCGATTTTAGTGGAACTTCACAAAAAGTCCAATTGGTTCAACCTTTATATCCAATTGGTGGCACTATGAGCTGTTCATTATGAAGGTACATGGTTTGCTACTATTTTGCTACTCTTTTTGTATTGTCATTAGATAGTAATACTAGTGGTTTGCATGTGAATCTATTGGTAGGGTGGACCTACATTGGAGGTGCAGGACATGATTCAATGATTGGATGCTCAATTTCGGTTGTATCGATTTCACCTCTTCCATCACTGCGAACATGGATATCCCTGGTCTGATGAAGAATATGTGCTATATTTCTGCTCTGAACCAGCAAATCAATTCAGTATGAAATTGTCCAGGGCGAAACATGACTATATCAACTTGTCCAGTGCAAAACATGACAGATGCTAAGTGGAAGAGACATGTTTAAACCGAAAATACAAGGTGGGGTATATGTTTACTAGCTGCTTGATACTTGTGCAGACAAAGATGTCTGCCCATTGCTATTTGGCAAACAAACAAAGTGACCACAATTTTGGTTGAACTGCACAAGAGAATAGTATAGTCACTGCATGCAGTGCCATTTGAAAATAGACACAAAAAGATTGGATAGTCACTTCATGGACTGCAGAAAAGTAGTATTGTACTATTTATTGGCCAACACTAGGTGCTTCATTGCTTTGGTCTGATTATACAATGGGCATCATTTTTCCCAAGTTAAAGTTTGTATTCCAAAAATAGTCTCGCCGTGTGATCGAGAGAAGACCAAATCATATTGTAGTGGTTGTTCCTCCATCATGTGTGGTTCATTCTCATGGTTCGAGTTGTTGGTGAAACCACTTACATTTGCAAGAGGAATTGTAGACTTCACAAACAAATTTGTCTTTCAGTCTGTACTGAATGTTGGCCAAGAGAAGCATCCATGTTAGTAGGAAGAACAAATGTTTTTTCTAGATCTTTGCTTTTGGAGCTACATATTTGTATATGATCTGTGAATCATTGAGATGCATTAACATGTTGATCTTATGTATGGGAATCATACTAGTTGCGTCGGTCGTGCCGCATGCTCCTGCCTCCCGTGGCCGGCTGTGCTGCCGCGGAGGCCTCACCACCCCCTACTATTACCACCACTGGCCAAGCCCTACGGCGACGGTAGCCTCACACCACAGCCGAACTAGTGAACCCTCGTACTCCTCTTCGCGCGGGCTTCCAGTGTCGCGTCTTCCCTGGCTCCGCGTCGTCCCCTTCCTAGGCCTCGCCGTCGTACACCGCCCTGGTGCTCTCAGCGCGGCATGGTCAACGTGGTCAAGGAATGAGTTCCATATGAAGAGTATTGTACATGGAGAGGCTAACAGTTGGGTCCACGGCGGCCGCGAGGAAGTGCCTCCTTATTACGCGCAAAATAATTATTCCTCCACCTGACAGTAGGGACCCACTGAACGGGCCACCGTATTTTGTGAAAAAAATGTTCCCCCTGACTGCTTGGACCCACCAGCTACATCTTCGCACACAAGGAAGTGTGTCTGGGCAAAAAAATAATTCGCCCCACTGACTGCTGGGACCCATCATCTACATCTTCGCACGCAAGGAAGTGCCTGATAGTCTGGACCCACCTGGTCAAAGCGTACGTAGCATTGTCATTCTGGTCGCGAACGTGTACGTACATACTGGTCGATGTAGAGGCGCTCACGTGTCATAGTCACTATAAAAAAAGACACATCCGTGACATTTCAGTCCGAACAAAAAAAATTCGGTCATACTTATGACACTTCTATGACGATAATTGTGACAGAACCTGGTATCATCATAGATGTGGTGGGCTCCTACTTCTATGGCAAAAAATCATGACAAAAAATGGACTTTTCGTCCTGGGCGGGCCGGAGAAGCAGTTGCATGACATTCTTTGGGCCGTCCATGACTGAAAAAACCGTGGTAGAAGCGAGGGCGAGGAAAATATTGGGGTGTTCCCGGTTACGGTGGGTGGTCGGGGCCGAGCGATGCATGGAGGTTTGCGTGTTTCTCTCGTACACGCACACGCGTGGGTGCGAGGCGTTGGGCTCTAACTGAACTCGAGAGAGGCGTTCGCCTACTGAACCCGAGCGATTGCACTGCAGGCTACGCATTACTGAACCCGAGCGATCGATCGATGGCTATTAACTGAACCCGATCGAGCGATTCCTTTGCTACTGCTGCTAACTAAAGCCGATCGATGTTGCCTCTGGATGGACAGTGAGGGGGGTGGATGAACAGTTCCCTGTGGGGGTGGATCAACAGGTCCCGGTGGTGTTGCCTCTGGATAAACAAGACCCCGATTGATCGAGCCTGTTGGGACTGGATGAACAGGACCCCGTGGAGGGCTGGATGAACATTAGACAGTGGAGGGCTAGATGAACAGTAGCCCGTGGAGGGGTGGTTGAATTGGAGCCCGTGGAGAGGGGTGGTTGAACAGTGGACGGTGGAGTTGCGCACGGTGGAGGCTGGATGAACATGAGCCCGTGGATGAACAGTCGCAGGTGGAGGTTGGAGGAGGTCGACGGTGGATGAACAGTAACCCGTGGAGGCTGGAGGAGGTCGACGGTGGAGATGAATAGTACCCTCGTTTCGACCGTAGCGCTCCAACACAAGTTAGTTTCCTCTGTTTTGCGGTACGCCACACCCCTCCTGATCAACAGGACCCCGTTTCTACCGTAGGAGGTCCAACACAAGTCCGTTTCCTCCGTTTTGCCGTACGCCAGACCCCTCCCGATGAACAGGATCCCGTTTCGAATGTGGCCGATCGAACACAAGGTCGTTTCCTACGTTCTGCGATACACCACGCCTCGTTTCCATCGGTTGTTCCGTCCAAGCCATCCCGATGAACACGACGACGCATTCCATTCCGACCAAACCGGTTGGCTCCCCATGAACACGACGATGACACTATTTCTCGGTTCCGACCAAGCCATGTACACGAGCCCTACCCGTACGTATGCACGAGTAGGCATTTGAGACCCCGCCCGTATGTACGTACGTGGCCGTATTTTCTTTCTTGCACACTGGCCGTTGTATGTACGTGTACATGCTACATGCGCACCTCTACAATGACACGTGTGCGCCTCTACATTGACCAGTATGTATGTACACGTTCACGACCAGAATGACAATGCTACGTATGCTTTGACCAGGTGGGTCCCGACTGTCTGGCACTTCCTTGCGTGCGAAGATGTAGATGGTGGGTCCCAGCAGTTAGGGGGGCGAATTGTTTTTTTGCCCGGACGCACTTGCTTGCGTGCGAAGATGTAGCTGGTGGGCCCCAGCAGTCAGGGGGAAATGTTTTTTCACGAAATACGGTGGCCCGTCCAGTGGGTCCCTGCTGTCAGGTGGAGGAATAACTATTTTGCGCGTAATAAGGAGGCACTTCCTTGCGGCTACCATGGACCCAGCTGTCAGCCTCTTCACGTACAGTACTCTTCCGATGGAAGTCGTTCCTTGACCATGTTGACCACGCCACGCCGAAAGCACGACGGCGGTGGACGACAGCAAGGCCTAGGAAGGGGACGATGCGGAGCCGGGGAAGACGCGGTCGTGGAAGCCCGCACGGAGAGGAGTATGAGGGTTCACTGGTTCAGCTGCGATGTGAGGCTGCCGTCGCTGCAGGGCTTGGCCAGCGATGGGAATAGTAGGAGGCGGTGAGGCCTCCGTGGCAGCACAGCTGGCCACGGGAGGCAGGAGCATGCAGCACGACCGGCGCTGCTTTGGGTGGCTGGAGCTAGAAGAACAGAGGTTGAAGAAGCACTACGGCCGTTGGATGGACATTGTACGGTCACTGGAGCTAGAATCGTTCATATTGACTAAGTTGACAAAGCCCTCGGTCCCCATCAACTTAGTAGGCCCACAAGTCAGCCTCCCACCAAGGTGGTGAGGGAGTCCTGGACAAGGGGGTCCTCGGATAGCCGGACTATATGCTTATGCCGGACTGTTGGACTATGAAGATACAAGATTGAAGACTTCGTCCTGTGTCCGGGTGGGACTCTCCTTTGCGTGGAAGGCAAGCTTGGCAATTCAGATATGTAGATCTCCTTCTCTGTAACCGACTCTGTGTAACCCTATCCCCCTCCAGTGTCTATATAAACCGGATTGTTTAGTCCGTAGGACAACAACAATCATAATCATAGGCTAGCTTCTAGGGTTTAGCCTCTATGATCTCGTGGTAGATCAACTCTTGTAATACTCATATCATCAAGATCAATCAAGCAGGAAGTAGGGTATTACCTCCATCGAGAGGGCCCGAACCTGGGTAAACATCGTGTCCCCCGCCTCATGTTACCATTAGCCTTAGACGCATAGTTCGGGACCCCCTACCCGAGATCCGCTGGTTTTGACACCGACATTGGTGCTTTCATTGAGAGTTCCACTGTGTCGTCACAATAAGGCTTGATGGCTCCTTTCATCAACAACGATGCGGTCCAGGATGAGGTTTTCCTTCCCGGACAGATCCTCGTATTCGGCGGCTTCGTACTGCGGGCCAACTCGCTTGGCCGTCTGGAGCAGATCGACAGCTACGCCCCTAGCCATCAGGTCAGGTTTGGAAACTTGAACTACACCGCCAACATCCGCGGAGACTTGATCTTCGATGGATTCGAACCCATGCCAGGAGCGTCGAATAGTCATGACGGGCATGACTTAGATCTGCCATCGGACGGTGTTCGGGATATCGCACCTGCGGCTGCCCCGGCCTTCAATCTGGAGTAGATCATGCCATCCGAGGACGGGTGGATGGACCCCATCACGGAGGCCGCACATTCATCGGCGCTGGAGTCGAACACATACTTCACCTCCAAAGAGATTTGTGTCATCGGACCCTCGGACTCATCTACGGTCATAGGTTCCGAACCACGCGCGTCCGTGCCTATCGAATCTGATTGGGCACTGATCATGGAGTTTACCTCCGCGGATATCTTTCAACACTCACCCTTGCATGACGTGCTAAATTCATTGAGGTCTCTCTCTCTCTCTCTATCAGGAGACTCTTGGCCGGACTATGTCTGGCGGGAGCGGGGAGCAGACGGCGAAGAAATTCGTTCCCCACCCACCACCCACTTAATAGCCACTGTCAATGACTTAACCGACACGCTTGACTTCGACTCCAAAGACATCGACGGTATGGACGACGATGCTGGAGATGAATGGGAACCACCGCCCACGGGGTGCTGGACAGCCACCTCATCATATGATATATACATGGTGGATACACCTAAGGAAAACAACGACGACAAAGGGGATATAACGGAGGATAATCCCGTCGGGCAGAAACCAAAGCGACGGCGCAGGCGCCACTCTAAATCCCGCCACAGTAAAAACAACAATAACAGCGCAAGAAAAAATAACACCCTAGTCGACTCCAAAGGAAACGACGACCCCATGGGCCCAGCGATGGAACAGGATGAGCCAGGGGACGCTGAACATAGTCCAGAGCCGATGTCCGATGATGGCGATCCCGAGGGTAGAACTCATCAACCTGCCTCTGGAGAGGAGGACAGTCCGGGCGACGATGCATTCATCATCCCAGAAAAACACTTGGAACAAGAGAACCTCCACAGAAGGCTTAGCTTGAAGAAGTAGAAGCAAAGGCTTAAGGCCGTGCATGATACGCTCAACCGCAGATGGAACAAAGTGCTAGACACTGAAGAAAAATACGGCGACGATCGCCACACAAAGAGCTACCCAAAGCGCAAGCTGCTGCCCGAATTCGACGATAAGGCCATAGAGCCCATTCCGCCGAAAAATAATACTGCCAATCAGCTGGACCGACCACCCCGTGGCCGCGACAGGGCGGCTAATGATGCCGCACACAAGCCATCACATGATTTACGTGATCTCCTGGACAAAAAAGCCGGTGTGACCAGGTCCATCTATGGATCTAGAAAGCGTGCTCCGGCGCAAGATCACAGCCACCAAAACGATCATATTGATCGAATACCAGCTCGGAATCAACACCAAACACAACAGCCGTCAACAGCATGCCACGACACATCAAAATATAGGGGTGCCGCACACCCCTTGTGCTTCACCGATGAAGTGTTGGATCATGAATTTCCAGAGGGATTTAAACCCGTGAATATAGAGGCATACGAGGGAACAACAGACCCTGGGGTCTGGATTGAGGATGTTATCCTTCATATCCACATGGCTCGCGAAGATGATCTCTGCGCCATTAAATACCTGCCCCTCAAGTTGAAAGGACCAGCTCAGCATTGGTTGAAAAGCCTCCCCAAAAACTCAATTGGAAGTTGGGAGGAACTTGAGGATGCTTTCAGGGACAATTTTCAAGGGACCTATGTCCGACCTCCGGATGCAGACGATTTAAGTCATATAATCCAACAACCCGGAGAGTCAGCCTGTAAGATTTGGAACAGATTTCTCACTAAGAAGAATCAAATTGTCGATTGCCCAGATGCCGAAGCCTTAGCGGCTTTCAAGCACAGTATCCGAGACGAATGGCTCGCCAGACACCTCGGCCAAGAAAAACTGAGGACAGTGGCATCCCTAACAAGCCTTATGACCCGCTTTTGCGCGGGGAGGACAGCTGGTTGGCCAGTAGCGGCACCAGCGACCCAAGCACATCCGAAATCATGGATGGCAACGGGAAGCCGTGACACAATAAAAACAAGCGTCAAAACAATGAAGACAGTCTAGATAACACGGCGGTCAACACCGGATTCAGAGGCTCTTGACCCGGTCAACGGAAAAAGCCATTTAAAGGCATCAAAGATGGACCATCCAGCCTAAATAAGATTCTAGACAGATTATGTTAGATTCATGGCACCCCCGGAAAACCTACAAATCACACCCACAAAGAATGCTGGGTTTTCAAGAAGGCTGGCAAGCTAAACGCCGAACACAAAGGAAGGGAGACGCCAAGTGAAGACGAAGATGAGCATTGCCAGCCGAACACTGGGGGACAGAAAAAAATCCCACCAGAAGTGAAAACAGTGAATATGATTTACGCAACTCACATACCGAAGAGAAGGCGCAAACACGCACTCCGAGATGTATACGCTGTAGAGCCCGTCGCCCCCAAATACAACCCTTGGTCGGCCTGTCCGATCACTTTTGATCGTAGGGATCATCTGACTAGTATCCGGCACGGAGGATCAGCTGCCTTGGTGCTCGATCCAATAATTAACGGATACCACCCGAGTCCTTATGGACTGCCGTAGTAGTTTTAATCTGATATATCAGGACACTGTCCGCAAATGGGGATAGACCCGTCAAGAATCAGCCAAAGTAATACTGCCTTTAAAGGAGTAATACCAGGCATCGAGGCCCGCTGCACGGGTTCTCTAGTACTAGAGGTTATATTCGGTTCTCCTGACAACTTCAGAAGTGAAGAATTAATCTTCGACATCGCTCCATTCCGAAGCGGCTATCACGCACTACTCGGAAGAGCGGCCTTCGCTCGTTTCAACGCAGTACCGCACTATGCCTACCTTAAACTCAAGATGCCCGGTCCACGTGGCGTCATCACAGTTAAGGAAACACAGAGTGTTCCTTACGCGTGGAAGAATATGTGGCGGCTCTAGCAGCCGAACACTGAGCGGCCTCTCCAACCAGAATATATGATCGGTCGTCAAGACCACGGACACGGTTAGACGAGTCCAGCGCACCGCCGGTTGTAACAGCCCAGATAAACCTGAGTTTGGGTCCATGGATATACCCCCATAGGTGGTGCTAGGGGCTGTCTGCATGTAAAAAAGCCCACAGTCTGGCTTGATCCTATTAATACAATAATAGATTGCATTTTCATGGTTCATTGAGAATAACCAACTTTTTTGCACGATTACACCAGACTCGTTTACCTGGGTTTTCCCTTTTTACAGATGATCATCGTGCTACACTCTTCCAGGATACGGCACAACGGAGACAAAGGCGCAGACATGCAGCAGGGCCCCGCTCAAAGGTTTCTCTTTATATTAAGCCCCTGTGTAAACCTTCTTTAATGTCTCTTGTTGCTTGACACCTGATACGTCTCCAACGTATCTATAATTTTTGATTGTTTCATGCTATTATATTACCTGTTTTGGATGTTTATGGGCTTTACTTTACACTTTTATATCGTTTTTGGGACTAACCTACTAACCGGAGGCCCAGCCCGTATTGCTATTTTTTTGCCTATTTCAGTATATCGAAGAAAAGGAATATCAAACGGAGTCCAAATGGAATGAAACCTTCGGGAGCGTGATTTTTGGAACGAACGTGGTCCGGAGGACTTGGAGTGCAAGTCAAGAAGCAATCGAGGAAGCCACGAGGGTGGAGGGCGCCCCCCCCTATAGGGCGCACCCCCTGTCTCGTGGGCCCCTCGGGCACCCACCGACGTACTTCTTCCTCCAATATATACCCATATACCCTGAAACCATCAGGAGAGCCACCAAAGAAATATTTTCGCCACCATAACCTTCTGTATCCGCGAGATCCCATCTTGGATCCATCGGCGGCGTTCTGTCGGAGGGGGAATCCACCACGGAGGGCTTCTACATCAACACCATAGACCTTCCGATGAGTTGTGAGTAGTTTACCACAGACCTTCGGGTCCATAGTTATTAGCTAGATAGCTTCTTCTCTCTTTTTGGATCTCAATACCATGTTCTCCCCCTCTCTTGTGGAGATCTATTTGATGTAACTCTTTTTGCGGTGTGTTTGTCGAGATCCGATGAATTGTGGGTTTATGATCAAGTTTATCTATGAGAAATATTTGAATCTCCTCTGAATTCTTTTATGTGTGATTGACTTATCTTTGCAAGTCTCTTCGAATTATCGGTTTGGTTTGACCTACTAGATTGATCTTTCTTGCCACAGGAGAAGTGCTTAGCTTTGGGTTCAATCTTGCGGTGTCCTTTCCCAGTGACAGCAGGGGCACTATTGGTGTCAAAACCGGTGGATCTCGGGTAGGGGGTCCCGAACTATGCGTCTAGGCGGATGGTAACAGGAGACAAGGGACACGATGTTTTACCCAGGTTCGGGCCCTCTTGATGGAGGTAAAACCCTACGTCCTGCTCGATTAATATTGATGATGCGTGTTACAAGAGTGGATCTACCACGAGATCAAGGAGGCTAAACCCTAGAAGGTAGCCTATGGTATGATTGTTGTTCGTCCTATGGACTAAAGCCATCCGGTTTATATAGACACCGGAGAGGGCTAGGGTTACACAGAGTCGGTTACAATGGTAGGAGATCTACATATCCGTATCGCCAAGCTTGCCTTCCACGCCAAGGAAAGTCCCATCCGGACACGGGACGAAGTCTTCAATCTTGTATCTTCATAGTCTTGGAGTACGGCTGATGATGATAGTTCGGCTATCCGGACACCCCCTAGTCCACGACTCCCTCAGTCACCAAGGCATGTATTGTATTGTTGCCATCGAGGATAAAAAGATGGGTCTTATATCATATTGCATGAGTTTATGCCTCTACATCATGTCATCTTTCTTAAAGCGTTACTCTGTTCTTATGAACTTAATACTCTAGATGCATGCTGGATAACGGTCGATGTGTGGAGTAATAGTATTAGATGCAGGCAGGAGTCGGTCTACTTGTTATGGAAGTGATGCCTATATACATGATCATGCCTAGATAATCTCATAATTATTTGCTTTTCTATCAATTGCTCGACAGTAATTTGTTCATCCACCATAATATTTGTCCAGCGACATCGCGCACCGGCTCCCCGACAAGGGAGAGCTCATTCCCACCCCCAGGCCCCATGAGAGGGTAGTATTTCTTCCCCATTTCCTCCGCGGACTGGGCTTCCCACTTCATCCCTTTGTCCGGGGGCCCATGTTCTACTACGGCCTAGATTTCCATGATCTGGCCCCGAATTTCATTCTCAACATCTCGGTGTTTATCGTTGTGTGCGAGGCCTTCCTCTGCATCCAGCCCCACTTCGGCTTGTGGCTCAAGACCTTCAGTGTCAAGCCGAAGGTTGTGAAGGGCATCCAAGCAGAGTGCGGAGGCGCTATGGTGGGCAGGATGTCCCACGTTACTTGGCTGGAGGGCACTTTCGTGGAAACCATTAAGGGGTGGCAATCGGGGTGGTTCTACATCACCAAGCCGCGTGACCCTGATTGGGCAGCGGCCCCCGAATTCAGATCTTGCATCCCTACGTGGCTCACCTCCTGGAAAGAGAGTGGCCGGATCTGGGGTGATTCGAAGGAGCTGACCGGACTCCAAGCCTGCATCCAAAAGCTGGTGGACAAGAAGCTCAAGCTTGTCAACGTAGTCCAGGTCATGCTCATCCGCCGGATTCTCCCGTGCCAACGACGGGGCTTCAACATGTGGGAGTTCGATCCGACGCAGCACCAGACTCTGAGCGGGCTCTTCGACACTACGTACGAAGATGTCTAGAAGGTGCTGTTCAAGGGCGCCGAGGCTCCCGCATCCGCTACCGAAGATCGCGGATTCCGCTCGCAGCATCCAGTTGACGAGGTAAGTGCTTTTGCCACTTGTTTTCCATAGTTTGACTCTATGCGGGATCTAAACTCCCTTTACCTTTGACAGGACTGGCTGGCAAAGGCCGAACGGACTATCTGTCCGGCCCCATTGCCAGAGGACCCAGTGGACGCCCGCCTAACGGGGCTGCTGGCTCCGGCACCCCACGTGGTGCCGGAGAAGAAGGCCAAGAAGAAGGCCACGGGGACTCGGAAGAGTTCCCGTTTTCAGGTGCTATCGGATGATGAATCCGAGGCCGACTCCTCCCACCAAGGCGAGGAGGAGATGAAGAAAGCCTCTCCCCCAGCGGGGTGAGGGAAGAAAAGGAAGGTCTCCCGAACAAGGGAGGCCGAAGGGTCCAAGAAGGGAAAAACTCTTCCCCCGGACTGCTCTGCCAACGCCAGTGACGACGACGAGGACTGGCCTCCAAGGGCCAAGCCCCTCACGAGATCGTAAGTATCCGGACTCCTGAGTAACTTCAAGGTTTTTCTTTTTTGCCACATAATGTCTTTCTAATGCCGCATACAACCTTGCAGTCCGCCCAAGGATGATCTTCCCGCTTCGTTGAGCGGGTCCTTAGGTGCGTCGGATATGGATTCACTTCTGACTGCCTCCACCCCCCGTGACGCGGACGATGCCGAGGTGGGATCCCAAGAAGGGACCCGCCAGGAGGAGGAGGCCCCGGAGGTGTCACAGGACAACCTCCCGGACTTTGCACCGGACTCAGCCCCGGAACCCATAGTGGCTCCAGAGTCCGGCGGGCGACCCCTTCGCAAGAAGGGCAAGACCGTGATGCCGGCTGCCTCCGTCCAACCGGAGGCGCCGGATAATTTGCTGGAGGCGCTCAACGGCGCCTCCATCGAAGAGGAACACCGCACTGTTATGAGTGCGGTGATTCAAAAGGTTCAGCTCGCCAAGAGCGGGCTGACCGAAGCCTGCAGCAGCCTTCTAATAGGCTTTGAGGTAAGAATTTCAATATGTATAAAATGGTACCGCATAGACAGTAGCCCCTGATGCTCGATTCGGTGTTCGGAAAGAAAAGCCGGACTGAGGATCTAAAAAGATATATGCAGGAGTCATAATAAATATGTCAATATGGGATTGCAGGCTGCGCTGCTGACCTCTGCCGCACTGACTGCGGAGGTCAATACGTTGAAGGAAAGCCTCGAGCGGTCCAACAACGAGCTCGGCCGTGCCAAGAAGCAGCTCGAGGACAAGGAAGGTGAGTAACACCTTATTAAAGTTGTACCTTACAGAAAAGGATTTTGATTGCAAAAAGAATGACAATGATAACATGGGTATTGCAGGGGCCACTAACGAGGTGGCGACCCTGAAAGAGGCGGTGGCCGCGGCCGAACGCAATGCAGCCGCGGAGCGCACCGAGTGAGAGAAGCAGGAGGCGCGGGTGGCGGAGGTACAGCAAGAGCTCCAGGGTCTCGTGAAAAAACATGAGAGCCTGGAGCGCGACTCGAAGACTCGAGAGTCTGAGCTTGCAACGGCTCTTGAGAGTGCCAAAGCCGCTAAGGCCGAAGCCTACAAGGCCCTCCAGGAGATTGAGGCGGTGAAGAAAATAGCAGCGGGTAAGGCATTTCTCATGCAAAGTAAGCATGTGAGTGTTAATTACCTGTTGCTTACCCAAATTCGGAGCTCTCCAGGAGTGTTCGCAGATCTTCCTCGCAGCGTGTCCGATGCTGTCGCGTTCTACCGTGCCGAGGAGGGGAGCTCGACGGAGAAGGTCTTTTGGTCTCAGTATGCTGAGGCCGGACATCCGGTGCCCCTTAGCGACCAGCTGAAGCAGCTGGTCAAGCTCCACAAGGCGGCCGAACAGGCCATGAAGGGCCTCATAGTTCAGTTGTGGCCTAAGGAGGCCATGCCTGGGAGCTACTTCGGCCTGGTGCGGCGGCTGGTGGATGCGTGCTCGTCGGTTGAAGTCATCAAGCACTCCGCCTGTATTGAAGGTGCCCGTCGGGCCCTTGCCCGCGCGAAGGTGCACTGGGGCAAGATGGATGCCCAGAAACTCGTGACGGACCCGCCACCAGAGGGCAAGGAGCATCGCACGCCCGAGATGTATTATAAGAGTGTGCTGAAGGGCGCCCGCACTATTGCGGGTGAGTGCTCCAAAGATGTAATATTTGAGTAGACTCGCATTTTGTTATCCTGTGCGCTGAAAACTTAGTTCATATGCGCTAAGCAACACTTGTTAATTTAAAATATTACCTTCTGTGCGGCTGTTTATCAAATCTGAGAGGTGGCAAGTCGTCGGCTTCAGCCCCCATGCCACGAGTGCTGGGGTGTTCGAGATAAACTTGAGCACTCTTGTTCCCATTTTTGGGTCCATCTAGGGAGGCGCTCAACACAGCGAACAAGGCAACCGGACTTATAATGCTTGAACACTCTCACTTAGCCATAGAATTCTATAATTTTAAATTTCAGTGAAGCCCCTAGTCTTCGGAAGGCCGAATTTGGGGCGCTATCCACGCCTGGGCCGGACAAGATCCAGCTCCTCGCTCTAAGCGGCATAAGTCTTTAAGGACTCGCAAAAAACCTCTCGAACAGCGACCGGCTCTTGCCTCATCATGACGGTCAGTTTTAGCTTTCTCCACTGAGGCGTTAACCCAGCTCAACTGGGGCGCAATCGCAGTGGTTCTCCCAGTGCTACCTTAGCCGATACAACGGAACGTAAGGTACCAAAACATGGGAGCCGGGCAAACCCAACTATTGACCCAAGACATGATTCGGAGTCGATGCATATAGTGCTATAAGTTCAGGGTGCCGCACTTGTGAAAGTGTTCGGACTTATCACACCATGATGCGGGAAACATAATCCCCTGGTGTGTTTTAACTGTACCAAATTGTACGGATGCAACATGTCGTAAATGAACATATGTATAAAAAAGAAATGCAATTATAAGCAAAAAGGTGCTGCATTGTTTTACTCAAGAAGTGCTGCTATGAATGCAGAACGATACAAATAGTGCGATAAGCAAGGGACAGGACTGTTAAACATGTCCCCCTCCAGGGGTAGGCTGCGGAGTGGTGTATAAAACAGATTTAATGCTCGTAATGGGGACCACCTGGGTATTCGTTGTAGCCTTTATCCTTCCCTGGTTGTTGCATCGTGAGTTCGGCAGGTTTGCTGCCGGACAGGGCCTCTGACGAACGGAGTCTTGTGGGTTAAAAAAGGAAAAAGAAGAGAGAAAAAAAGAACAACACACTTGAGAGCCCCTGGTGTGGTTGAGCCGCAGTCTGGGCTTATCGTGATCGTGCCCCTCTCCCCATGCCCATGGTATCTTCAGGGCGTAATGGTGTACGCCAAGGACCTGTTTTGACGTTTTACAGGGGCTGGGGTTGGGGCCGCACTGCTACGCATGCTCGGAACGTGCCAGGTGGTCTTGTTGTAGGTTACTCCGGGCGCGCTTAGCTGTGTTCGGCCGCTTAACGGCCGGACTCGAGAATTGCCTTAAGAGGCTGCATTGTACTTCTGCCGCGAGAGCCGCTGTATGTTCCTCCGTTCGAAGAGAATGTTCAGTGTTTCCGTTGACCGTGATGACTCCTCGAGGGCCTGGCATCTTGAGCTTGAGGTATGCGTAGTGCGGCACCGCATTGAACTTTGCAAATGCGGTACGTCCGAGCAGGGCATGATAGCCGCTGTGGAACGGAACTATGTCGAAGATTAACTCCTTGCTCCGGAAGTTATCCGGGGATCCGAAGACCACTTCCAGTGTAACGGAGCCTGTGCAATTGGCTTCTACACCTGGTATGACGCCTTTAAAGGTCGTCTTGGTAGGTTTAATCCTTGAGGGGTCTATGCCCATTTTGCGCACTGTATCCTGATAAAGCAGGTTCAGGTTCCTGCCGCCGTCCATCAGGACTCTGGTGAGGTGAAATCCATCGACGATTGGGTCTAGGACCAATGCGGCGAATCCGCCGTGGCGGATGCTGTGGGGTGGTCCCTTCGGTCAAAAGTGATCGGGCAGGAGGACCATGGATTGAACTTCGGGGCAACTGGCTCCATCGCGTATACATCCCTGAGTGCACGCTTCCACTCCCTTTTGGGTATGTGCGTTGCGTATATCATGTTCACCGTCCGCACTTGTGGGGGAAAACCCTTCTGTCCTCTATTGTTCGGTGGTCGGGTCTCTTCCTCGTCATCGCTATGCAGCCCCTTGTCATTGTTTTCGGCAATTAACTTGCCTGCCTGCTTGAATACCCAACAGTCCCTGTTGGTGTGGTTGGCTGGTTTTTCGGGGGTGCCGTGTATCTGGCACGAGCGGTCGAGTATTCGGTCCAAATTGGACGGACCCAGAGTAGTTCTTTTGAATGGATTTTTCCGCTGACCGGGTTTAGAGCCTCTAAATCCGGCATTGACTGCCGTATCCTCACTATTGTCGCCGTTGATGCGGCGCTTGTTTTTATTACGACGCGGCCTGCCATTTCCGTCCTTGAAATCCGGACTGCCAGAATTTTTGCTGAGGTTGTTGCTGCGTGCTAGCCAGCTGTCCTCACCCGCGCAGAAGCGGGTCATGAGTGATGTGAGGGCTGCCATGGATTTCGGCTTTTCTGTCCCAGGTGCCGGGCAAGCCACTCGTCGCGGATGTTATGCTTGAAGGCCACAAGGGCCTCCGCATCCGGACAGTCGACGATTTGGTTTTTCTTGGTTAAGAACCATGTCCAGAATTGTCTGGCCGATTTGTCTGGCTGCTGAATTATGTGGCTTAGGTCATCAGCGTCTGGTGGTTGTACATACGTGCCTTGGAAGTTATCGAGGAATGCGGCTTCCAGGTCTTCCCAACTCCCAATTGACTCTGCTGGCAAGCTGTTAAGCCAATGTCGGGCTAGTCCTTTAAGCTTGAGGGGGAGATATTTGATGGCGTGAAGATCATCACCGCGGGCCATGTGGATGTGAAGAAGATAGTCTTCGATCCAAACCGCGGGGTCTGTTGTGCCATCATAAGATTCGATATTCACGGGTTTAAACCCTTCGGGGATTTGATGATCCATTACTTCATCTGTGAAGCATAGTGGGTGTGCGGCGCCTCTGTACTGGGCGATATCGCGACGGAGCTCAAAAGGGCTTTGTCTATTTTGTTCGGCCCGGCCGGACTTACTGTATCCGGCGCGATGGTTGTCGTCATGTACCGTGGGGCGCCCACGCGATCCATAGATCGATCTTGATTGTCTTGCCTTATCCTCCAGTATATCTCGCAAGTCCGAAGCGTTCCCCTGTGGCCTTGTGCTTTTCGAGCGATGCCGGGGTACGGGTCTAGTGAAGGGCCTAGAGGCCTCTCTGTCATGACCACGGGGTGGTCGGTCAGCCGTATTGTCTCCTGGTGATGCGGGTTCATATGCTTCCTCCTCTAATCGGGGGAGCAGCTTGCGTTTAGCGTAGCTTTTGGAGGGGTGTTCGAGCTCATGCTCTTCGGCCGCGAGGACTTCAGTCCATCTGTCGGCTAGCAGATCTTGATCAGATCTAAGTTGTTGCTGCTTTTTCTTGAGGCTATTCGTCGTGGCCATAAGCCTGCGTTTAAAACACTCTTGTTCGACGGGATTCTCAGTCACGACGAATTCATCGTCGTCGAGGCTTGCCTCATCTCCGGAGGGAGGGATATAATCCTCTACCTCTTCTTCTGCCGCTCTCTCATGAGGGCTGGCGTCTCCGTCCTCCTGCACTGGATCTTGCAGGAGTGGGTTGTCTTCGGCACTGTCCGGTGTATTATTATCTCCGGTGCCGGAATCTTCATTCTTGCTGTGGCGGGATTTAGAGCGGCGCCGCTGACGCCGGCTCTTGGGCTGTTTCTTGGAGGGGTCATCCTCCGCTGTTCCTTCGCCATCCTTTGGGATATCCACCATGTATATGTCATATGATGAGGTGGCTTTCCAGTGCCCGGTGGGCGCTGGTTCTTGTTCGTCTCCGGCATCGTCATCCATACCGTCGATGTCTTCGGAGTCATAGTCTAGCATGTCGGTTAGATCGTCGACAGCGGCTACCAAGTGGGTGGTGGGTGGGCTTTGAATTTATTCGTCGTCCGCATCCCAACCGTCCTGACCGTAGTTCGGCCAGGGCTCTCCTGATAACGAGAGATACTTTAGCGAACTCAAGATGTCGCCGAAAGGTGAGTGTTGAAAGATGTCCTCTGCGGTGAACTCTATGATCGGCGCCCAATCGGATTCGATCGGAAGGGGCGCGGGAGGTTCGGAGTCCGGCAAGGAGTCCGGCACCTCCGAGTCACGAGCTTCATGAGGGACAAGGTCATTGTTCGGCTCTATCGCCGTAGAGGTTGCAGCCCCCGAGGTGGTGTCTAGCCATCCGTCCTCGATCTGCGCAGCCGGCTCCGAATTGAAGATCGGAGCGGGTTCGAGTGCGGCCTCCAAGGTACTGTCTGGCTGCAGAGCTAAATCATGCTCGCCGTGACAGTGCGGCATGCTCGGCTATGGCTCAAATCCACCGAGGATCAAGTCCCCGCGGATGTCAGCCGTGAAGTTCAAACTTCCAAATCTGACCTGACGGCCAGGGGCGTAGCTTTCGATCTGCTCCATACGGCCAAGCGAATTGGCCCGCAGTGTAAAGCCGCCGAATACGAAGATCTGACCGGGGAGAAAGGTCTGACCCTGCACTGCGTCATTGATGATGGTTGAAGAAGCCATCGAGCCTATTGGTGACGACACAGAGGAACTCTCAATGAAAGCACCAATGTCGGTGTCAAAACCGGCGGATCTCGGGTAGGGGGTCCCGAACTATGCGTCTAGGCGGATGGTAACAGGAGACAAGGGACACGATGTTTTACCCAGGTTTGGGCCCTCTTGATGGAGGTAAAACCCTATGTCCTGCTCGATTAATATTGATGATGTGTGTTACAAGAGTGGATCTACCACGAGATCAAGGAGGCTAAACCCTAGAAGCTAGCCTATGGTATGATTGTTGTTCGTCCTATGGACTAAAGCCATCCGGTTTATATAGACACCGGAGAGGGCTAGGGTTACACAGAGTCGGTTACAATGGTAGGAGATCTACATATCCGTATCGCCAAGCTTGCCTTCCACGCCAAGGAAAGTCCCATCCGGACACGGGACGAAGTCTTCAATCTTGTATCTTCATAGTCTTGGAGTCCGGCCGATGATGATAGTTCGGCTATCCGGACACCCCCTAGTCCAGGACTCCCTCAGTCACCAAGGCATGTATTGTATTGTTGCCATCGAGGATAAAAAGATGGGTCTTATATCATATTGCATGAGTTTATGCCTCTACATCATGTCATCTTTCTTAAAGCGTTACTCTGTTCTTATGAACTTAATACTCTAGATGCATGCTGGATAGCGGTCGGTGTGTGGAGTAATAGTATTAGATGCAAGCAGGAGTCGGTCTACTTGTTATGGAAGTGATGCCTATATACATGATCATGCCTAGATAATCTCATAATTATTCGCTTTTCTATCAATTGCTCGACAGTAATTTGTTCATCCACCGTAATATTTATGCTATCTTGAGAGAAGCCTCTAGTGAAACCTATGGCCCTCGGGTCTATATTTTATCATATACGCTTTCAATATACTTTTATTTGCATCTTTACTTTTCCAATCTATATCATAAAATACCAAAAAAATATTTATCTTATCATATTATGTCTATCAGATCTCACTTTCGCAAGTGTCCGTGAAGGGATTGACAACCCCTTTATCGCGTTGGTTGCGAGTTCTTTGTTTGTTTGTGTAGGTTCGTGGGACTTGTGAGGAGCCTCCTACTGGATTGATACATTGGTTCTCAAAAATTGAGGGAAATACTTATGCTATTGTGCTTCATCACCCTTTCCTCTTCAAGGAAAACCAACGCAAGCTCAAGACATAGCAAGAAGGATTTCTGGCGCTGTTGTCGGGGAGGTCTTCACTCAAGTCAAGACATACCAAGTACCCATCACAAACTCATCTCCCTCGCATTTACATTATTTGCCATTTGTCTCTCGTTTTCCCCTCCCCCACTTCACCCTTGCCGTTTTATTCGTCCTTCTTCTATTCGTCCTTTCATTTGCTTTGATGTCTTACTTGGCTCGTTTGCTTGTTTGGTTGGAATAGTTGCTTATTTATTGATAAACAGAGAACCTAAGATCTATGGATCCTCATCCGCTTGCTAATCTTTTTAATAGATCCAATTATGATGAACCAATTGCTAGTAAGTTTTGTGCACTATATTATCTTTATGAAGCTTTGTTCGAAATTTGTGAATCTAAAAATTATGATGAAGAAATTTATGAAGAGATTCACGATAAATCCTTGAATAAAAAGCATGATTGCAATGATTTTACTATAAATTCTCTTGATGTTAATTGTGCTAATAATATGCAAAACCCTAAGCTTGGGGATGCTAGTTTTGCCATGTCTACTACTTGTTGCAATGATCATGGTTGGGGTGATTCTTTTTATGATCTTGAAAATTTATTTAACCCCCATGATGAATATGATATTGATAATAGTGTTTGCAATATTATTGAAAGTGGGTTTGGAAGAGTGTCAACTTTAGATCCCACATATTTGGATTTTGATCAATCTTACGAAATTTTTGATAAAAGTGGGCTTGGAGAGGTCATGACTTTAGTTAATGTTAATCCCACTATTTTGGAAGAGTGTCAACTTTGCATGCATGTGGATCGTGTTAAAAATATTTTATGTGATAGCTATTTTGTTGAATTTGCTTATGATCCCACATGTAATTATTATGAGAGAGTAAAATATGGTTGTAGAAATTTTCATGTTACTAAATTACCTCTCTTCATGTTGGGATTGCTTTCATCTCTTTGTTCTTCCTTGCATATGCTAGTTTTTGCTTGACTTAATAATTTGTTTGCTTACAAGATGC
The DNA here is from genome assembly GCF_002162155.2 of Triticum dicoccoides. NCBI lineage: Eukaryota > Viridiplantae > Streptophyta > Magnoliopsida > Poales > Poaceae > Triticum > Triticum dicoccoides. The sequence continues at coordinate 665,920,657 of NC_041389.1, read as the reverse complement.
CTATGCATAGGAAGTATGTTAGACTTAGATGTGTTTTTCACATGCTGCATGATGCTCTCTTTATGCTTTAATTCTTGTCTTTCATGTGAGCATCATTGAAATCTCAATGCCTAGCTAAAAAGGATTTAAAGAAAAGCGCTTGTTGGGAGTCAACCCAATATTTTTCCTTGCTGTTATTAAATAAAATCTTGCATCTACTTTATGTTTAGATGTGTTTTCTTGTTTTATTTAGTGTTTGTGCCAAGTAGAACCTATAGGATAACCTATGATATGAGTTAATTTGATTCTGCTGAAAAACAGAAACTTTGCGCCCACAAGAAAAAATTCAATAAATCACAGAAACGTGATTTTGCATCGATTCTTTTTGCTGTAGATCAATAGACAAATTTTTCAGGACGTCCTATTTTGGTAGGAGTTTTGGAGTTCCAAAAGTAACCGGAAGTTACAGATTGCTACAGAATGTTCTGTTTTTGACAGATTCTACCTTTCGTGTGCTGTTTGCTTATTTTGATGCATCTATGGCTAGTATGTAAGGGTATGAACCATAGAGAACTTGGAATACAGTAGGTTTAACACCAATATAAATAAAGAATGAGTTCATTATAGTACCTTATGTGGTGGTTTTTCTTTCTTTCACTAACGGAGCTTATGAGATTTCCTGTTGAGTTTTGTGTTGTGAAGTTTTCAAGTTTTGGGTAAAGATTTGATGGACTATGGAATAAGGAGTGGAAAAAGCCTAAGCTTGGGGATTACCATGGCACCCCATGATATTCAAGAATAGCCAAAAGCCTAAGCTTGGGGATGCCCCCGGAAGGCATCCTCTTTTTCGTCTTTGTTCATTGGTAACTTTACTTGGAGCTATATTTTTATTCGCCACATGATATGTTTTTTGCTTGGAGCGTCGTGTATTATATTAGTCTTTGCTTGTTAGTTTACCACAATCATCCTTGCTGTAACACACCTTTTGGGAGAATCTTACTTGATTGGAATTTATTAGAATAATCTATGTGCTTCACTTATATCTTTTGAGCTAGAAATTTTTTGCTCTAGTGCTTCACATATATCTTTTAGAGCACGGCGGTGGATTAATTTTGAAGAAATTGTTGATCTCTCATGCTTCACTTATATTATTTTGAGAGTATTTTAGAACAGCATGGTATTTGCTATGGTTATAAATTTGGTCCTAGAATGATGAGCATCCAAGTTGGGTATAATAAAAACTATCATAGAAAGTGAATTGGATGCTATGATCAATTTGATACTTGATAATTGTTTTGAGATATAAAGGTGGTGATATTAGAGTCGAGCTAGTTGGGTAATTGTGAATTTAAAGAATACTTGTGTTGGAGTTAGTGATTCCCGTAGCATGCACGTATGGTGAACCGCTTTGTGATGAAGTTGGAGCACAATTTTATTTATTGATTGTCTTCCTTATGAGTGGTGGTCAGGGACGAGCGATGGTCTTTTCCTATCAATCTATCCCCCTAGGAGCATGCGTGTAGTACTTTGTTTTCAATGACTTGTAGATTTTTGCAATAAGTATATGAGTTTTTTATGACTAATGTTGAGTCCATGGATTATACACACTCTCACCCTTCCACCATTGCTAGCCTCTCTTATGCTGCGCAACCTTCGCCGGTGCCATACACCCACCATAATCCTCCCTCAAAACAGCCACCATACCTACCTATTATGGCATTTCCATAGCCATTCTGAGATATATTTCCATGCAACTTTCCACCATTCCGTTTATTATGACACGCATCATCATTATCATATTGCTCTTTGCATGATCATGTAGTTGACATCGTATTTGTGGCAAGGCCACCTCATAATTTTTCATACATGTCACTCTTGATTCATTGCATATCCCGGTACACTGTCAGAGGCATCTATATGGAGTCATATCTTGTTCTAAGTATCGAGTTGTAATCATGAGTTGTAGATAAATAAAAGTGTGATGATTTTCATTATTAGAGCATTGTCCCAGTGAGGAAAGGATGATGAAGACTATGATTCCCCCACAAGTCGGGATGAGACTTCGGACTTTATAAAAATAAAAGAGGCCAAAGAAGCCCACCAAAAAGAAAAAAAAGAAAAAAAGTAAGAAAAGAAAAAAAAGGAAAATAAAAAAATAATGAGAGAAAAAGAGAGAAGGGGCAATGTTACTATCTCTTTTTCCACACGTGTGCTTCAAAATAGCACCATGGCCTTCATGACAGAGAGTCTCTTATGTTGTTACTTTCATACTAGTGGGAATTTTTCATTATAGAACTTGGCTTGTATATTCCAATGATGGGCTTCCTCAAAATGCCCTAGGTCTTCGTGAGCAAGCAAGTTGGATGCACACCCACTTAGTTTCATGGCAATCCCTACTCACTCACATTGATATCTATTAATGGGCACCTCCATAGCCCGTTGATACGCCTAGTTGATGTGAGACTATCTTCTCCTTTTTGTCTTCTCCACAACCACCCTTCTATTCCACATATAGTGCTATGTCCATGGCTCACGCTCATGTATTGCGTGAAAAAATGAAAAAGTTTGAGATTACTAAAGTATGAAACAATTGCTTGGCTTGTCATCGGGGTTGTGCATGATTAAATACTTTGTGTGATGAAGATAGAGCAACAGCCAGACTATATGATTTTGTAGGGATAACTTTCTTTAGCCATGTTATTTTGAGAAGACATGATTGCTTTATTAGTATGCTTGAAGTATTACTATTTCTTATGTCAATATGAGCTTTTATTTTGAATCATTTGGATCTGAACATTCATGCCACAATAAAGAGAAATACATTGAGAATTATGCTAGGTAGCATTCCACATCAAAAATTCTGTTTTTATCATTTACCTACTCGAGGACGAGCAGGAATTAAGCTTGGGGATGCTTGATACGTCTCCAATGTATCTATAATTTTTGATTGTTTCATGCTATAATATTACCTGTTTTGGATGTTTATAGGCTTTAATTTACACTTTTATATCATTTTTGGGACTAACCTACTAACCGAAGGCCCAGCCCGTATTGCTGTTTTTTGCCTATTTCAGTATATCTAAGAAAAGGAATATCAAATGGAGTCCAAATGGAATGAAACCTTCAGGAGCGTGATTTTTGGAACGAACATGATCCAGAGGACTTGGAGTGCAAGTCAAGAAGCAATCGAGGAAGCCACGAGGGTGGAGGGCCCCCCCCTATAGGGCGCGCCCCTGTCTCGTGGGCCCCTCGGGCACCCACCGATGTACTTCTTCCTCCTATATATACCCATATACCCCGAAACCATCAGGAGAGCCACCGAAGAAATATTTCCGCCACCGTAACCTTTTGTATCCGCGAGATCCCATCTTGGAGACATCACCGGCGTTCTGCCGGAGGGGGAATCCACCACGGAGGGCTTCTACATCAACACCATAGCCCTTCTGATGAGTTGTGAGTAGTTTATCACAGACCTTCGGCTCCATAGTTATTAGCTAGATGGTTTCTTCTCTCTTTTTGGATCTCAATACCATGTTCTTCCCCTCTCTTGTGGAGATCTATTCAATGTAACTCTTTTTGCAGTCTGTTTGTCGAGATCCGATGAATTGTGGGTTTATGATCAAGTTTATCTATGAGAAATATTTGAATCTCCTCTGAATTCTTTTATGTGTGATTGATTATCTTTGCAAGTCTCTTCGAATTATCGGTTTGGTTTGGCCTACTAGATTGATCTTTCTTGCCATGGGAGAAGTGCTTAGCATTGAGTTCAATCTTGCAGTGTCCTCTTTAAGTGACAGCAGGGGCAGCAAGGCACGTATTGTATTGTTGCCATCGAGGATAAAAAGATGGGGTTTATATCATATTGCATGAGTTTATCCCTCTACATCATGTCATCTTTCTTAAAGCGTTACTCTGTTCTTATGAACTTAATACTCTAGATGCATGCTGGATAGCGGTCGATGTGTGGAGTAATAGTAGTAGATGCAGACAGGAGTCAGTCTACTTGTTATGGACGTGATGTCTATATACATGATCATGCCTAGATAATCTCATAATTATTCGCTTTTCTATCAATTGCTCGACAGTAATTTGTTCACCCACCGTAATATTTATGCTATCATGAGAGAAGCCTCTAGTGAAACCTATGGCCCCGGGTCTATCTTTTATCATATACGCTTTCAATCTACTTTTATTTGCATCTTTACTTTTCCAATCTATATCATAAAATACCAAAAATATATTTATCTTATCATATTATCTCTATCAGATCTCACTTTCGCAAGTGGCCGTGAAGGGATTAAGAACCCCTTTATCGCGTTGGTTGCGAATTCTTTGTTTGTTTGTGTAGGTTCGTGGGACTTGTGAGGAGCCTCCTACTGGATTGATATCTTGGTTCTCAAAAACTGAGGGAAATACTTACGCTACTGTGCTGCATCACCCTTTCCTCTTCAAGGAAAACCAACGCAAGCTCAAGACGTAGCAACACCCTCCGGGCACTTAACACACCCGAGAGGGATACTGGCATTATTGGCATTTCATCATGACAGATTAATGCATGTACCTGGAAATTCGGGGCTCATTATCGAGGGCAGCATCCAGCCCAGTATATGATTTAAAGTACGAATACCTTCGGGAGTGTTCGGCGTCGCGAGTTTGGCCTTATATGCATCAGCTCCGAATCATGTCTTTGGTCAATTGTTGGGTTTGCCTGGCTCCTGGGTTTTGCTACCTTACGTTCCGTTTTATTGGCTAAGGCGGCCAAAGGAGAACTACTGCGATTGTGCCCTGGTTATTCCGGATGAGCACCTCAGTAGAGAAAGCCGAAAACTGATTGTCATGATACAGCGAGAGACTGGTCAACCACTCAATACTCAGCGGAATCTTCGGGATTCCTACACATTAATGAAGGACCGGTTTCCCGGTCGTGTACGTACGTGCACCATATTTGAATGAACGCGGAAGTACCAGGGGCTATATAGTAGCCCCACCGTCAAACTCCTATGCCTAAGTGAAAGTGTTAAAGCTATATAGTCCGATTGCCTAGTTCATCGTGCTATCACCTTCTTAATGGACCAAGACGTTGGATCAAGTGTGACTACCCGCCTTTTTCAAACACCCCCGCATTATATGCGTGGGGGCTGAAGCCAACGACTGCAAACTTTCAGGTTATATACATACATAAACGGCCGCACAAGAGGCATTATAATACTTTCGGGCAAAAGTATAAACACAGCCAATATAATCAAAATAGCAATGTTTTTGCAATTGAGATACATGTCACTCGAACATGGTACTCTTCGAGCACTGAGCCTCTATTAAACGGGCTCCTTCTAGGACTTCTTCAAAATAGTGCTCGGTCGGGTCCTGGCCTCCTGCCGGACCCCGGGTTGCAATATCGGTGGCCTCCATCCCCGCCCAATATGTTTTAACACGGGCAAGAGCCATCCGCACACCCTCTATGCACGCCGACCTCTTCACAGCGTCGATATATGACACAGCGCCAAGGAATTGTTGCACTAAACCAAAATAATTGTTCGGCCTTGGCCCCTTCGGCCAAAGATGATCCATGACAGACCTCATAGCAAGCCCGGACAACCTATGGAGCTCGGCCCATGCGGCCATCTTTTCATTCAACAGCAGCGGACACGTCGGGGAACTAAACTGCGACCAGAACAACCTTTCCACCTCATGATCTTTCTGGTCTTTGAAAAACTCAGTCGCATCAGCAATACTCTTTGCCAGGTCCGCATACGCGTGTGCAGCACTCCATAACTGATCCAGAGGAGCATACTTCGGATCCCCGAACTTCATCCGCAACAAAAAGGGCCTCCCAGCCGTGATATCTCCGGCTTCACGAAGCTCCTCCCTTATCCCTCTAATCTCAGAGCGAGTTTCCTTGGCTGCTTCCAAGGCCTTCTTCAGGTCAGCCACTTTCGCTTGGCTTTCCTTTTCAAGGAGCTCATATCGGTCGGCGGCATCTTTCAGCTCAACAACCATCTTGGCTATTTTATCTTTGCTTTGGCGATGAGCAGCCCGCTCGGCTCTTAACTCTTCGGCCGCCTTTAGGGCGGCTGCATCACTTATCCTGGCTTGTTCCTTCGCTAGGGCAAGTTCCGCCCGAAGGGTCTCCACAGCAGCAGCTCCATCTGCAGCCACAGCATATTATAGATACTAGCATCATGCTCCTCCTAATATTTGCTGGCAATCCAAAAATACATACCATGCGCCTCGTCAAGCTGCTTGTTCACAAGCGCGATGTCGGCATCCACCACGTCAAGCTGCCGCCTCAGTTCGGCAAAATCAGCAGTCCGATCAGCCGTCGGACCCTCAGCCGTCTGCACATAATGCAGCACGATCATTACCTGGGAGTATGATCCTCTGTTTGTCGCCTTGGGACGGCAACCAGAGTCTCAGGGGCTACTATCTATACGGAGCACACCTAGCGTGTGCCGTATAGCCGAAAATATACATATTACTTTGCGTACCTCAAAGCCGTTGAGTAGGCTCGTAAAAGCTTCATTCAACCCGCTTTTGGCGGATGAAATCCTCTCAACCACCGTACTCATTAAAGTACGATGCGCCTCTGAGATAGCCGCTCGCTCCAGAAGACCCGTCAGTGTGTTCGACTGTGTGCCGGACAATCTCGGACTCTTCATGTTGCTCTCCTTGGGAGCCGAATACTCCGGGCTTCGGGCGACCGAAGCGTTAACTTCTGGCCTTGGCGGATCAGGAGAAATCCTCCGTGACGACACCTCGGGGTCGTCCGCCCCATGGGGCGGGGAGGCAGGAGGAGGCGTTTCGCTCTCCATCATCTCCGGAAGAAGATCCCCCGAAGACGAACTCTGTTGAGAAGGGCTACGATCCGAACTGCAAGAGATAGGTCTCGGTTAGTATTCTCAGAGATAAAGCAGGATATATTTACCAAAGTACTTTTTCACTTACAGCTCGGTGGAGGGCTGGCCAGTTTGCGGGCACTCTGCGGTGAGGATGCCCTCTGGGGCAGGGCCCCCTGGCGAGGGTTTCTTCCCTCATTTGGAAACCTCCGCTTCCAAATCTTCGGAGGCAACCCTTTTCTTCCCGTGGGGGAGGGGATTTTAGATTCACCTCCCTGACTATCCTCCTTCGTGGAGACATTAACTCCCCCGGTTTGGATGTGTAATGTATGAAGCCAGCTCTCGGTTTCTCTATTCCTCCCTTCATCTTATCCTAATGGCACTTGATAGGGTGCGTGCTCAAGCATCCTGGTCAGTACAGGATCCGGCGAGCCTTCGAGAAGAGGGGCTGAACACCTGATCCTCTCCGCCTTTTGTATCTAGTCCTGGCCGAGAGCAATTTTTCAGATTGATGTTGTGTCAAATATAAAGACAGCATGTTCGGTCGCGGAATTACTTACTTGGGTATCTGGACGGTTGCAGTTGAGGCCCGCATCCTCGGTAGTGTCCGGACACTTTGTTTGTGATCCGAAGAACAATCTATACATCCCTTTGAGTGTCATGCCGAAGAAGTGTTGAATGGTTCGCGGTCCTTCTGGGTTGAACTCCCACATCCGGAGAGGTCGACGTTTGCATGGCAGGACACGACAAACTAGCATTACCTGAATTACTTTGACGAGGCTAACATCCCTCTGAAGGAGACCGCGGATGCGGCTTTGCAATGTCAGCACGTCATTCACTGCCCCCCCCCCCCAGTCCAGCCCTTTGTTGACCCATGACGCCAGTTGCGGCGAAGGGCCCAGGCGGAAGGCTGGGGCGGCCGCCCACTTTGTACCTCGGGGAGCTATGATGTAAAACCACTCCCGTTGCCATAGGTTGGACACCTCCAGAAAGGAACCTTTTGGCCATGGGGCTGCGGCACCTTTGCTTATTATGGCACCTCCGCACTCCGCGTGTCTCCCATAGATCATCCTCGACTTCACATTAAAGGTCTTGAGCCACAAGCCGAAGTGTGGGGTAATGCGGAGTAAGGCCTCACACACAATGATAAACGACGAGATGTGAAGGATGGCATCTGGGGATAGATCATGGAAATCTAGCCCATAATAGAACATGAGCCCTCTTACGAAGGGATCAAGACTGAAGCCTAGCCCTCAGAGGAAGTGGGAGACAAATACGACACTCTCGTTGGGTTCGGGAGTAGGAACAACCTGCCCTTGAGCAGGTAGCCTGTGGGGGATTTCAGCGGTCAGATACCTAGCCTCCCTAAGCTTCTTGATGTCCTCCTCTGTGACAGAGGAGGCCATCCACCGGCCTTGAAGGTCGGATCCGGACATGGTTGGAGGTCCGAAGTTCTTAGCTTGTGCCTTGGGTGTTGGAACTCGAGGTAGGAAAAGAGAAGCATCGAGCGTGGAAAGAAAAGGACAGGCCTTGACCTCCTTATAAAGAGGACGAATGTCAAGCGTCCCCCATGTGGCCGTTTGGAACTTGCCTAAAATCGAGGAGTCATACTAACATGCGCGGTTGGGTTACCCACACCCGTATTGATGAGAATCCCGTGATAAGGGGAACACGATCTCTGCTTCGACAAGATGTGCCAATAAAACCGGCTCACGATACGTGTAGTGGTAGGCTGGGAAAAAATGGTTCATAATAACCGGGCCGCGGCGTGATGTCACGCTATGAAAAGTTGTCAGCAGATTAGATTTGTGGAATATTATGCTCTCTATGGTGGTAAGTGGAAATTATTTTGCAGAGCCGGACACAATCCTCGTATTCAAGATCTTCTATGGAGTATTCGGAGAAGGAACCCGCGTTGCAATGCCGAAGACAATCTGTGCGCCGGACTCATCGTCATTGAAGCCTGGTTCAGGGGCTACTGAGGGAGTCCTAGATAAGGGGGTCCTCGGACAGCCGGACTATATGCTTATGCTAGACTGTTGGGCTATGAAGATACAAGATTGAAGACTTCGTCCCGTGTCCGGGTGGGACTCTCCTTTGTGTGGAAGGCAAGCTTGGCAATTCGGATATGTAGATTTCCTTCTCTGTAACCGACTCTGTGTAACCCTAGCCCCCTCCGGTGTCTATATAAACCGGATGGTTTAGTCCGTAGGACAACAACAATCATAATCGTAGGCTAGCTTCTAGGGTTTAGCCTCTACGATCTCGTGATAGATCAACTCTTGTAATACTCATGTCATCAAGATCAATCAAGCAGGAAGTAGGGTATTACCTCCATCGAGAGGGCCCGAACCTGGGTAAACATCGTGTCCCCCGCCTCCTGTTGCCATTAGCCTTAGACACACAGTTCGGGACCCCCTACCCGAGATCCGCCAGTTTTGACACCGACAATGGGTCCCAGCTAGCAGGCGGAGTATTCATTTTTTTTGTGCATAATAAGGAGGCACTTCCGGTCGGTCCGAGCTGACAGCGGGGGGAACGTTTTTTTCGCGAAATATGGTGGCCCGTCCGGTGGGTCCCAGCAGTTAGGGGGGAAACGTTTTTTCGCGAAATACGGTGGCATGTATGGTGGGTCCCTGCTGTCAGGTGGAGGAATAATTATTTTGCACGTAATAAGGAGGCACTTCCTTATGGCTGCCGTGGACCCAGTTGTCAGCCTCTCCACGTACAGTACTCTTCCGATGGAAGTCGATCGTTGACCACATTAACCACGCCGCTCCGAGAGCACCATGGCGAGGCCTAGGAAGGGGACGATGCAAAGCCGAGGAAGACGCAGCAGTGGATGCCCACGCGGAGAAGAGAACGAGGGTTCACTGGTTCGGCTGTGGTGTGAGGCTGTCGTCGCCGCAGAATAACAGGGGGTGTGGGTGAGTGGAGGGATGGCCTGGCCAGTGGTGGGAGTAGTATGGGGGCGCTGAGGCCTCCGTGGCAGCACAGCTAGCCACGGGAGGCAGGAGCAGGCGACACGACTGGCGCTGCTTTGGGCGGCTGGAGCAAGAAGACCAGAGGTTGAAGAAGCACTACGGCCGTTGGATGGACATCGTACGGTGACTAGAGCTAGAATCGTGCATATTGACTAAGTTGTCAAAGCCCTCCATCCCCGTCAACTTAGTAGGCCCACTATACTGGGTCCCAGCTAGGAGGGGGAGTATTCATTTTTTGTGCGTAATAAGGAGGCACTTCCTTGCATGCGAAGATATAGCTGGTGGGTCCGAGCTGTCAGCGGCGGTAACGTTTTTTCGTGAAATACAGAGGCCCTTTCTGTGGGTCCCATATGTCAGGTGGAGGAATCATTACTTTGCACGTAATAAGGAGGAATTTCCTTGCGTGCGGTCGTGGACCCAACTGTCAGCCTCTCCACGTACAGTCCACTTCAGATGCATGTCGGTCGTTGAGCATGTTGACCACGCCACACCGAGAGCACCAGGGCGGTGGACGATGGCGAGGCCTAGGAAGGGAACGACACGGAGCCAGGGAAGACTCGGCAGTTGTTTCCCACGTGGAGGGGAGTACGATTGTACAAGGGTTTACTGGTTCGTCTGCCGTCGCCGGAGAATAATAGCAGGTGTGGGTGAGTAGAGGGATGGCTAGGCCAGCCATGGGAGTACGGTGGGGCAATGAGGCCTGCACGGCAGCATAGCCGGCCACGGGGAGGAGGTAGCAGGCAGTCCTGTCGGCGCTTGTTTGAGCGGCTGGAGCAGGAAGAGCAGAGATTGAATAAGCACGATGACCGTTGGATGGACATCCAACAATCACTGCTTGTGCGTCAACCTTTTTTTAGGAAAGCCTCAAATATGTGGAAAATAGCATACATCCCATCTACCATTATTTCTAATAATTTATAGCCCATTTGCTAATTCTTAACGTTTTTCTGGAGCCCATATTCTTTTTGTTAGCATTACAGCCCATATCGTGGCCACGGTTAAAAAAATATGAAATTTTTCATATTTTGGTGCGGTCCGAACTGTTTTTAATCCCAAAATTTCGAGTCACATTCAAACTGATTTTAAAATAAATGTATATCAATATAAAATCCAATAAATTGTCCACGCATAAAAATCAATGCAATTTAAAATATCGAAATGAAAAAAAGAAATTTGAATCTAATTGCCGGTTTGATGTGTTTTAAAAATGTATAGCCCATTTCTCATTACTGATAGGCCATTTTCTCGGACAGCCGAACGAAGCTCTGGTCGTCTTGAAAGATTTGCAACCCAACAGGCCTGACAAAGCGACTTACTTGACAAATCACAAAAAAATTGGCCTAGCCATTTTCGGAAAGAAAAAAAGTTACTAGGCTGGTCTGTGGTAAACATAAAACAAAAGGCTGTCCAGACAGGCCAGAGTGCCCCGCACAGCCCAGTTGACACCCTGCTTCCATCTCAAAAACAAATTAGATAAATGCCACTCCAATTATGGCGATTCATAAAAATGCCACTGCAATTTCCAAACTTTGAAAAATGCCACTGCAATTTTTGCAAACTTTGAAAAACGCCACTGCAATTTGCAAACTCTGAAAAACGCCACTCCAGACTTCAAAAAATGCAACTGGAAATGGCATGAAATGGCAGTTTTCAAACTTTGGAAATTGCAGTGGCATTTCTCGAGAACACCAGATTTGGAGTGGCATTTATCAAATTAACCCAAAACAAAAATAACTGGGCGAGCTGCTGGGTCCCTGGTGTAAGCCGCTCGTTGTGCAATTCTCTCGTTTATTGACTACGTTGGCAATGGCATGGGACCCAGATGTCAGAAATCCATTAGGAGGAGCCATTTTTCTTATTGGCTTGAAATAAAGAGGCACTTGCTTGTGTACTGCCATGACCTTGGCGGGTCCCAGCTATCATTCTCTCCACGTACAATCATATCCTAATTGTGTACGCATCAACTTGGTAGGGCCACAAGTCAGCCTCTAAACCCGTGGAGGACAAATACAACCCATTTAATAAAATAACAGCCCATTCCATACGTTCAAACGGAAAGTTCAACATTCAGAGCAAGTAATAGGTCTGATCCACATATAGAGTACTGAACTTCCACGTTGACAACCATCATAGCCAAGTTAACTATCTACTCCCTCTAATACTCTAGTAGCATGCAAGTACTAACTTACTCTTAGCTAACTAGATGATGTCGGCCGCCATCTGTGATACACGTTAAACACCGGCACCGGCGTCCTCCGCCTCGCCTCGGACTTGCCAGAGGTGCGATAGGGCACGTTGGTCATGTGCATTGGCCCTTTCCATGCCGGCGTGGTCCACCGAAGCTTCGGCTTCTAAGTGGGAAACCCACTTGACAAGCTGTTAGTAAAATTCGGTGTCGCGAACGCGTGCGTGCCCGACAGCCTCCAGAGCTATTTGTCGGGCGTCGGTCTCCACATAGTCGGCCCAGCTGCGGGCGCTCTGCTCGCGACTTAGAGAGTCGGTGCGCTGCTGCTCCATGTCCTGCTGGCGGCACAAATCGGTGATATGTTGCTCCTCCGCCAAGCGGTCGCGCTCCAACAAGTCCTCAATCTCCGCATTGCCATCTAAAGACAGATAGAATGCCTCCACCCTCCGTCTGCCTTCCGGTGAAAAACCGAACACTAGTTCCGGCGGTGATCGCCTCCGGCCTCGCCTATCATGGATGGGCGGGGGCATGGCGGACGTGGCGAGAGCGAGGATAAGTGGCGAGCGACGTTGGGCCGGTGGGGGCTTATGAGGATATGGCGATTTTGGTCACGGTGTCACCGGAGAAGGCCAGGAAATAGTACTTATAGGCGGAAGGTAGCGCGACGGTCATCAGAATTCAATGCATAAGCAGGCATGGCTTGGCGCGCCAGGTTGCCATGGAAGACTAGAGTAACTGAAATTATGACTGTGCCGTCCCATCCCGTCCGTGCTGGGACGCACGCCGGCATGACGGTCAAAGGAGTGCACTCAAATCATCTCCCTCCTTGTCAATAATGATTCCACGGATTTAAAAGGCCTGCAAGAATTAAAGCGCATCTTTTTCGCATCAGTTAGCTGCCTTAATTACGGCCGGCTGCATGCAGGCACTCAGAATCGCTCGCAGCCAGTACATGGAGCAGCATGCAACGAGTCGCAGCCGAGGGCACGCATGCAGCCACTTAAATCGCTGGAATTAATTAGGCTTAAACTTCTGCATGTAGTTAATTATTGCCATGCCTTAGTCTTGCTGCTTTGCTCACGGGACTAATAAACCCGGACGGAGGGAGTACCTTGGTTGGTGAGGTTTTTGAATTAAGCCCTGCAAACTGGAAAGGAGGTACTAGTATGTGTGTCCGCTATTTATTCGTGTAGGATCGAGTAGGTGGTTTCTTGAATTGAGCCCTGCAAACCGGAAGGGAGGTAGTACGTGCGTGATCCGCTATTTATCCGTGTAGGATCGAGTAGGTCGGATAGTGTACGTGTAGGATCGAGTAGGTCGGATGGTGTACGTGTACGATCGCATTAGTTGATGAACGTTAGCTGGGAGATAAGGCATTTGCGAATGTTTTTGCTGGCAGTTTCTTCAGATTCGCATGACATTTTCTTCAGAGCAGCTTGTCAGTTTATTTAGAGGTAGGACTTTTTATTCAAAAAACTGCCACTTCGGATCTTGCGTTGCAACTAAAACTGCCAGGAGCACATTAGTAGGCTAGCTAGTGATCGATCAGTAACTTGTAAACACTGAGCGAACAGAAATAAGGAACTGTTAATGCATCTCAATGATTCACACATCATATACAAATATGTAGCTCCAAAAGCAAAGATCAGCCACTTCGGATCTTGCGTCGCAACTAAAACCAACTAGTACGATTCCCATACATTAGATCAACATGTTAATGCATCTCAATGATTCACAGATCATATACAAATATGTAGCTCCAAAACCAAAGATCTAGAAAAAATATTTGTTCTTCCTACTAACATGGATGCTCCTCTTGGCCAACATTAAGTATAGACTGAAATACAAATTTAATTGTGAAGTCTACAATTCCCCTTGCAAACGTAAGTGGTTTCACCAACAGCTGGAACCATGAGAATGAACCACACATGATGGAGGAACATCCACTGCAATATGATTTGGTCTTCTCTCGATCACATGGCGAAACTATTTTCGGAATACAAACTTTAACTTAAGCAAAATGATGCCCATTGTATAATCAGACCAAAGCAATGAAGCACCTAGTGTTGGCAAATAAAAGTACAGTACTACTTTTCTGCAGTCCATGAAGTGACTATCCAATCTTTCTGTGTCTATTTTCAAATGGCACTGCATGTAGTGACTATACTATTCTCTTGTGCAGTTCAACCAAAATTGCGGTCACTTTGTTTATTTGCCAAATAGCAACGGGTAGACATCTCTGTCTGCACAAATATCAAGCAGCTAGTAAACATATACCCCACCTTATATTTTCGGTTTAAACATGTCTCTTCCGCTTAGCATCTGTCATGTTTTGCACTGGACAATTTGATACATTCATGTTTTGCCCTGGACAATTTCAAACTGAATTGATTTGCTGGTTCAGAGCAGAAATATAGCGCTTGTTCTTCATTAGACCAAGGATATCCATGTTCGCAGTGATGGAAGAGGTGAAATCGATACAACCGAAATTGAGCATCCAATCATTGAATCATGTCCTGCACCTCCAATGCAGGTCCACCCTGCCAATAAATTCACATGCAAACCACTAGTATTACTATCTAATGACAGTACAAAAAGAGTAGCAAGATAGTACCAAACTATGTAACTTCGTAATGAATAGCTCATAGTTCCACCAATTGGATATAAAGGTTTGGAAGAAAACATGCTCCTAATGTTGAACCAGTTGGACTTTTTGTGCAGTTCCACTAAAATCGAGCATCCCTATTTGCATAGATATTGTAAGTGTGATTACTGTAAAAATGACACTAGTTGAAGCATAGACTCACAAATATAAGCATTCCCATTTCTTAATGGGAAAAGGTAACAATACTATTTCTAACCACCTGTTTGAAGAAATAATAAGGCAACAACGGCTGATGTCAGCAGGGCATATATAGTTCTTTCTGCAAGAATGATCGACTCCTGACCTTTCCTCTTCTTTTAACCATATTTTGTGCAGTTCAACTAAAATAAAATGCCATCACTGCTACCTCTTGAGCATGTGTTGGTTTTCCCTTGAAGAGGAAAGGGTGATGCAGCAAATTAGCGTAAGTATTTCCCTCAGTTTTGAGAACCAAGGTATCAATCCAGTAGGAGGCTCCTCAAAAGTCCCACGCACCTACACAAACAAACAAGAACCTCGCAACCAACACGATAAAGGGGTTGTCAATCCCTTCACGGAAACTTGCAAAAGTGAGATCTGATAGAGATAATATGATAAGATAAATATTTTTGGTATTTTTATGATATAGATTGGAAAGTAAAAGATGCAAATAAAAGTAGATGGATAACTTATCTGATAAAAGATAGACCCGGGGGCCATAGGTTTCACTAGTGGCTTCTCTCAAGATAGCATAATTATTACGGTGGGTGAACAAATTACTATCGAGCAATTGATAGAAAAGTGCATAGTTATAAGAGTATCTAGGCATGATCATGTATATAGGCATCACGTCCGCAACAAGTAGACTGACTCTTGCCTGCATCTACTACTATTACTCCATACATCGGCCGACTCCTGCCTGCATCTAGAGTATTAAGTTCATAAGAACATAGTAATGCATTAAGCAAGATGACATGATGTAGAGGGATAAACTCATGCAATATGATAAAGACCCCATCTTTTTATCCTCGATGGCAACAATACAATACGTGCCTTGCTGCCCCTGCTGTCACTGGGAAAGGACACCGCAAGATTGAACCCAAAGCTAAGCACTTCTCCCATGGCAAGAAAGATCAATCTAGTAGGCCAAACCAAACTGATAATTCGAAGAGACTTGCAAAGATAATCAATCATACATAAAAGAATTCAGAGGAGATTCAAATATTTCTCATAGATAAACTTGATCATAAACCCACAATTCATCGGATCTCAACAAACACACTGCAAAAAGAGTTACATCGAATAGATCTCCAAGAAGAGGAAGGAGAACTTTGTATTAAGAATCAAAGAGAGAGAAGAAACCATCTAGCTAATAACTATGGACCCGAAGGTCTGTGGTAAACTACTCACAACTCATCGGAGAGGCCTTGGTAGTGATGGAGATGCCCTGCGTGGTCGATTCCCCCTCCAGCGGAGCATCGACGAAGGCTCCAAGATGGGATCTCGCGGATACAGAAGGTTGCGGTGGTGGAAATAATTTTTCGTGGTGCTCCTGGATGATTTCACGGTACGAAGATATATATAGGCGAAGGAAGTCGATCAGGGGAGCCACGAGGGGCCCACGAGGCAGGGGTGCGCCCACCCTTACTGGGCGCGTCGGCCACCCTCGTGGCCGCCTCGGCTGCTTCTTGACGTCCACTCCAAGTCTCCTGGATTGTGTTTGTTCCAAAAAGATCTCTCCCGAAGGTTTCATTCCGTTTGGACTCTGTTTGATATTCCTTTCCTTCGATATACTAAAATAGGC
The DNA here is from genome assembly GCF_002162155.2 of Triticum dicoccoides. Lineage (NCBI taxonomy): Eukaryota > Viridiplantae > Streptophyta > Magnoliopsida > Poales > Poaceae > Triticum > Triticum dicoccoides. The sequence continues at coordinate 665,904,249 of NC_041389.1, read as the reverse complement.
AAAAAACAGCAATTCGGGCTGGGCCTCCGGTTAGTAGGTTAGTCCCAAAAATGATATAAAACTCTAAAATAAAGCCCATAAACATTCAAAATAGGTAATATAATAGCATGGAACAATCAAAAATTATAGATACGTTGGAGATGTATCAAGCATCCCCAAGCTTAATTCCTGCTCGTCCTCGAGTAGGTAAATGATAAAAACAGAATTTTTGATGTGGAATGCTACCTAGCATATTTCTCAATGTATTTCTCTTTATTGTGGCATGAATGTTCAGATCAAATGATTCAAAATAAAAGTTCATATTGACAAAAGGATAATAATACTTCAAGCATACTAACTAAGCAATCATGTCTTCTCAAAATAACATGGCAAAGGAAAGTTCATCCCTACAAAATCATATAGTTTGGTCATGCTTCATTTTCGTTACACAAGAATGCTCTCATCATGCACAACCCCGATGACGAGCCAAGCAATTGTTTCATACTTTAGTAATCTCAAACTTTTTTCAACCTTCACGCAATACATGAGCATGAGCCATGGATATAGGACTATGGGTGGAATAGAATATAATGATAGGGGTTATGTGGGGAAGACAAAAAAGGAGAAAGTCTCACATCGACATGGCTAATCAACGGGCTAGGGAGATGACCATCAATTGATGTCAATGCGAGGAGTAGGGATTGCCATGCAACGAATGCACTAGAGGTATAAATGTATGAAAGCTCAACAAAAGAAACTAAGTGGGTGTGCATCCAACTTGCTTGCTCATGAATACCTAGGGCATTTTGAGGAAGCCCGTCGTTGGAATATACAAGCCAAGTTCTATAATGAAAAATTACCACTTAGTAAATGAAAATGACAACATAGAAAACTTTCTATCATAAAGATCATGGTGCTATTTTGAGCACAAGTGTGGAAAAAGATAGTAGCATTGTCCCCTGCCCCCCCTTTTTTGGGGCCTTTTTTGCCTTTCTCTTTTTTGGCCTTTTTATTATTATTTGGCCTTTCTTTTTTTATTAGGGACAATGCTCTAAAAAATGATGATCATCACACTTATATTTACTTACAACTCATGAATTACAACTCGATACTAGAACAAAGTATGACTCTATATGAATGCCTCTGGCGGTGTACCGGGATATGCGATGACTCAAGAGCGACATGTATAAAAATTATGCATAGTGGCTTTGCCACAAATACGTTGTCAACTACATGATCATGCAAAAAGAAATATGACAATGATGAAGCGTGTCATAATAAATGGAACGGTGGAAAGTTGCATGGCAATATATCTCGGAATGGCTATGGAAATGCCATAATAGGTAGGTATGGTGGCTATTTTGAGGAAGATATAAGGAGGTTTATGTGTGATAGAGCGTATCGTATCACGGGGTTTGGATGCACCGGTGAAGTTTGCACCAACTCTCAACGTGAGAAAGGGCAATGCACGGTACCGTAGAGGCTAGCAAAGATGGTAAGGTAAGAGTGCGTATAATCCATGGACTCAACATTAGTCATATTCACATACTTATTGCAAAAGTCTACAAGTCATCAAAAACCAAGCACTACGCGCATGCTCCTAGGGGGATAGATTGGTAGGAAAAGATCATCGCTCGTCCCCGACTGCCACTCATAAGGTTGACTATCAAAGAACACCTCATGCTTCAAATTTGTCACACAACGGTTACCATACGTGCATGCTACGGGACTTGCAAACCTCAAAACAAGTATTTATTAAATTCACAATTACATCAACTAGCATGACTCTAATATTACCACCTTCATATCTCAAAAAAATTATTAAGCATCAAGTTGATCATAGTATTCAATTCACTTCCTATGATAGTTTTTATTATACCCAACTTGGATGCCCACCATTCTAGGACCAATTTTATAACCATAGAAAATACCATGATGTTCTAAAAGACTCTCAAAATAATATAAGTGAAGCATGAGATATCAATAATTTCTACAAAACAAAACCACCACCGTGCTCTAAAAAGATATAAGTGAAGCACTAGAGCAGAACTGCATAGCTCAAAAGATATAAGTGAAGCACATAGAGTATTCTAATAAATTCTGAATCATGTGAGTCTCTCCCAAAAGGTGTGTACAGAAAGGATTATTGTGGTAAACTAAAAAGCAAAGACTCATATCATACAATACGCTCCAAGCAAAACACATATCATGTGGTAAAAAAAAATATAGCTCCAAGTAAAGTTACCGATAGACAAAGACGAAAGAGGGGATGCCTTCCAGGGCATCCCCAAGCTTAGGCTTTTGGTTGTCCTTGAATATCTTGGGGTGCCATGGGCATCCCCAAGCTTAGCCTTTGCCATTCCTTATTCCATAGTCCATCAAATCTTTACCCAAAACTTGAAAACTTCACAACACAAAACTCAACAGGAAATCTCATAAGCCCCGTTAGTGCAAGAAAGAAAAACCACCACATAAGGTACTGTAATGAACTAATTCTTTATTTATATTGGTGTTAAACCTACTGTATTCCAACTTCTCTATGGTTCATACCCCCCGATACTATCCATAGATGCATCAAAATAAGCAAACAACACACGAAAAACAGAATCTATCAAAAACAGAACAGTCTGTAGCAATCTGTAACTTTCAAATACTTCTGGAACCTTACAAATCCTACTAAAATAGGACGTCCTAGGTAATTTGTCTATTGATCTACAAAAAAAAGAATTGACGCAAAATCACGTTTCTGTGATTTCTTGAATTTTTTCTCGTGCATGCAAAGTTTCTGTTTTTCAGCAGAATCAAATTAACTTTCACCCAAGGTTATCCTATAGGTTCTACTTGGCACAAACACTAACTAAAACATAAAAACACATCTAACCAGAGATTAAATAAATTATCTATTACTAAACAGGAACAAAAATAAAATTGGGTTGCCTCCCAACAAGCGCTATCGTTTAACGCCTCTAGCTAGGCATAAAAGCGAGAATATATCTAAGTATTGCCATCTTTGGCATTCAATTCTTCAATAGAGCACTTATAACCCATAGAAGTTTCTTTCTTTTTGGTAATGATTAAACTCTTAGGCAAGAAATCAACATATTCATTTGTAACAAAAGGTTCCTTAATAAAAGCAAGGAAATTGGAATGAGTGCTTATTGATTTGAGATCCGCATTTTCCTTACTAGAAGAATCACCTTTGTTTTTAGGAAGATACATTAATTTAGAAATCTTTGTAGGAGGAGTTGGAGTATTTTTCATGGATGAAAAGGCAGACCCTAAATTAGTAATAATGTCCTCAAGTTTACCGATTCTTGTGGAACCTTGATTTATCCTTTCATTAACTATAGGTTCCTTTTCTTTAAAACTTTTCAAAGTATTTCCAACTTTAGATCCATATTGAGTAATTTGATTATGGATCTTTTTATCCAAATTTTCAATTAACTCGACAGTAGCAACTTTATTTTCAATAATTTCAAGCCTTTGCATCACATGTTCTAAAGTTAAAACTGTTCTGTTAACTAAAAGAGGCGGTAGACCGAACAAATCTGTCATGGCATTGTAAGCATCAAAAGTATGGCTACCCAAAAAATTCCCTCCGGTAATGGTATCAAGAATATATCTATTCCAAGGGGTAATGCCTACATAAAAATTGCGAAGAAGAACGGAAGTGGATTGCTTCCTAGTAGATCTATTTTGAGCATTCCAAATTCTATGCCAAGCATCTTTTAGATTTTCTCCCTCCCTTTGTTTAAAATTAAGAACTTCATGATTGGGAGTATTAATGATGATAGGAGGACTAGCCATGATAATGAGATAAACAACTAACACACGAGCACACAAAAGACAAGCGAAAAAGAGAGGAAAACAGGAAAGAGAGGGCGAATAAAACAGCAAGGGTGAAGTGGGGGACAGGAAAACGAGAGGCAAATGGCAAATAATATAATGCGAGGGAGATGAGTTTGTGATGGGTACTTGGTATGTCTTGACTTGAGCGAAGACCTCCCCGGCAACGGCGCCAGAAATCCTTCTTGCTATCTCTTGAGCATGCGTTGGTTTTTCCCTTGAAGAGGAAAGGGTGATGCAGCAAAGTAGCATAAGTATTTCCCTCAGTTTTGAGAACAAAGGTATCAATCCAGTAGGAGGCTCCCCAAAAGTCCCACGCACCTACACAAACAAACAAGAACCTCTCAACCAACACGATAAAGGGGTTGTCAATCCCTTCACGGAAACTTGCAAAAGTGAGATCTGGTAGAGATAATATGATAAGGTAAATATTTTTGGTATTTTTATGATATAGATTGGAAAGTAAAAGATGCAAATAAAAGTAGATTGAAAACTTATATGATAAAAGATAGACCCGGGGGGCATAGGTTTCACTAGTGGCTTCTCTCAAAATAGCATAATTATTACGGTGGGTGAACAAATTATTGTCGAGCAATTGATAGAAAACTGCATAGTTATGAGAATATCTAGGCATGATCATGTATATAGGCATCACGTCCGCAACAAGTAGACCGACTCCTACCTGTATCTAATACTATTACTCCACACATCGACCGACTCCTGCCAGCATCTAGAGTATTAAGTTCATAAGAACATAGTAATGCATTAAGCAAGATGACATGATGTAGAGGGATAAACTCATGCAATATGATATAAACCCCATCTTTTTATCCTCGATGGCAACAATACAATACGTGCCTTGCTGCCCCTGCTGTCACTGGGAAAGGACACCGCAAGATTGAACCCAAAGCTAAGCACTTCTCCCATGGCAAGAAAGATCAATCTAGTAGGCCAAACCAAACTGATAATTCGAAGAGACTTGCAAAGATAACCAATCATACATAAAAGAATTCAGAGGAGATTCAAATATTTCTCATAGATAAACTTGATCATAGACCCGCAATTCATCGGATCTTGACAAACACACCGCAAAAAGAGTTACATCAAATAGATCTCCAAGAAGAGGAAGGAGAACTTTGTATTGAGAATCAAAGAGAGAGAGAAGAAGCCATCTAGCTAATAACTATGGACCCGAAGGTCTATGGTAAACTACTCACAACTCATCGGAGAGGCCTTGGTGGTGATGGAGAGGCCCTCCATGGTCGATTCCCCCTCCGGCGGAGCGCCGGCGAAGGCTCCAAGATGGGATCTCGCGGATACAGAAGGTTGCGGTGGTGGAAATAGTTTTTCGTGGTGCTCCTGGATGATTTCACGGTACGAAGATATATATAGGCGAAGGAAGTCGATCAGGGGAGCCACGAGGGGCCCACGAGGCAGGGGGCGCGCCCACCCTTATTGGGCGCGCCGGCCACCCTCGTGGCCGCCTTGGCTGCTTCTTGACGTCCAATCGGAGTCTCCTGGATTGCGTTTGTTCCAAAAAGATCGCTCTTGAAGGTTTCATTCCGTTTGGACTTCGTTTGATATTCCTTTCCTTCGATATACTGAAATAGGCAAAAAAAACAGCAATTTGGGCTGGGCCGCCGGTTAGTAGGTTAGTCCGAAAAATGATATAAAAGTGTAAAGTAAAGCCCATAAACATCCAAAACAGGTAATATAATGGCATGGAACAATCAAAAATTATAGATACGTTGGAGACGTATCAATCACCGCCTTGACAATTCAGTGACACTGTACAAAAGGAAATGACTTAACATTACATCATGATGTCAGGTATGTAGTCGACAAGTGAGGGAGTCCTGGATTAGGGGGTGCCCCGATGGCCGGACTATGACCTTTGGGCGGACTCCCAGACTATGAAGATACAAGATTGAAGACTTTGTCCCGTGTCCGGATAGGACTTTCCTTGGCGTGGAAGGCAAGCTTGGCGATATGATATGAAGATCTCCTCCCATTGCAACCGACTCTATGTAACCGTAGCCCTCTCCGGTGTCTATATAAACCGGAGAGATTTAGTCCGTCGGACGAACAACAATCATACCATAGGCTAGCTTCTAGGGTTTAGCCTCTCTGATCTCGTGGTAGATCAACTCTTGTACTACCCATATCATCAATATTAATCAAGCAGGAGTAGGGTTTTACCTCCATCGAGAGGGCCCGAACCTGGGTAAAAGCATTGTGTCCCTTGTCTCCTGTTACCATCCGCCTAGACGCACAGTTTGGGACCCCCTACCCGAGATCCGCCGGTTTTGACACCGACATTGGTGCTTTCATTGAGAGTTCCTCTGTGTCGTCACCATCAGGAAGGATGCCGCACCCCGTCTTTAAAGACGGCGCTGTTGCTAAAGGAGCCTTGGCTGTCAGCCAAACTCTCCGGTTAGGTGGTTTTTTGATGACCGCCTGTTCGGCCACCACGCCGACGATGGCCTCTCGGGTCATCAAAAGCGATCTCCACATCAGCTCGGAACTCGCCGAGTAGTTAGATCCGATGAAGCTCTCTTCCTTAAACGAGCTCTTGGATCGCATCACCGCCCTGGGAGTCGCTACAGATTACGGCCAGATTGTGCTTAAACCCGATCAGAGAGAGATTGACTCTCCCCAGGTCACCCACCATGTTGAAGTGGTGGAGGAACAATGCAGTGAATCTTCGCCCATCCTAAGGACCAGATATGTCCGGATTCCTGATCCCTCCAAGCCGGACATCCGCGGAGGGGAGGACGTCACCCAAGCCCTGAACCTAAAGTCAGGTAGCAGGCCTGATTCATTGAATAATGCCCAAGAAAACAAGCTTCCGAGTTCGGAAATTTCTTGGCCCCTGAGTCTTAGATCGGGCGAGGTTCCAGATTTAAATCCACCCGCCCACCCAACTATAAGGGATCTATCCCAAATTCGGCAAGAGCCCGGGGAAACAGTACGCCATTACTGGGCCAGATTCCTCCTGGTTATGAACAGGATAAAAGACTGCTGCGAGAGGGATGCAATTTCATTCTTCTGTAACAACTGCACGGACATCGGAATCCTCAACGCCATAAGTCGCCGCGAAATTACACGCTTCGTTGACTTGACATCCATAGTACGAAAGTACTGTGCGACAGAAAGCGTTCGAAAAACCAAAACAAAATTTTGGGACAGTCCGACCCTGAATTCAATCCCAGTCTGAAACAAAAGGGCCCATTATCGTCAGGCACCTAGGGCACACAGCAAAAAACAAAAACCCTCTATAGGGTATGGAACCGTACTGGAGGGATGGCTCAATGGACCCTGTAAAATTCATAGTACAGAGGACGTCACACCAACTCATAGCCTTAGAGCATGTTGGATACTCCGGCAGGTGGCCAGAAGTGGCGAGGAGCTTCTAACTCCAGAATCTGTAGAGCACCACCCCAGAAACACCAGCACGGTGTCAACAGTCTTCGAGACCTTCGCATCAAACAATGCAAGGAAACGAACGCTCCACAGCCTTACCGAAGTCTACCAAGTAGCGACAATAAACCCATGGAGCGACACGGCTATTACCTTTAATGCCAGTGACGAACCTAAATTCCGGACAGCCCGAGCACCAGCCGCACTGGTCCTTAGTCCGATAGTGGACGGCTTCCGGCTTACAAAGGTACTCATGGACGGTGGTAGCGGATTGAACCTCATCTATGAGGAAACCCTGCGAAAAATGGAAATAGACTGGAGCCGCATTGAGCGAAGCAACACAACCTTTAGAGGAATAATCCCCAGCCGGGAAGCGTGCTGTTCAGGGAAAATCACACTGGATGTGGTGTTCGGCACGCCAGATAATTACAGATCCGAGGAGGTCACATTTCAAGTGGCCCCGTTCAGCAGCGGATACCACGCTCTGTTAGGGCGAGAAGCATTCACAATTTTTCAAGCTATACCCCATTACGGGTACATGAAGCTCAAAATGCCCGGGCCCAACGGAATCATCACCCTTGCTAGTGATCCGGACACAGCGCTCCGCGCCGAAAACAAGATAGCCGCACTGGCCCTAGAGGCATTATCCGAAGCCCTAGCGGCCGAGGAACTAACCGTGTTGCACTCCACGGTGGACAGGGATGACGTGATACTCGACAAAAGATCCAAGTCCACCTCCTTCAAGCCGGCAGACGAAATAGTCAAGTTCCAAGTCCATCCAACGAACACTACAAAAATGGCCTCCATCGTGGCACAGCTAAGCACTGATGTAGACGCCGCACTCAGAGAATTCTTACGAGAAAATTGGGACATTTTTGCCTGGCACCCTTCAGACATGCCAGGAATCCCACGCAGGCTGGCCGAGCACAGCCTAAACATCCTAAAAGGATTCAAGCCCGTTAAGCAGACTCTTCGGCGTTTCTCCGAACCTAAGAGACAATCCATGGGAGAGGAGCTAGTCAAACTACTGGAAGCCGGATTCATCAGAGATATAAAACATCCGGACTGGCTAGCAAACCTGGTAATGGTACCAAAGAAGGACAAATACTGGCGCCTATGTGTTGATTTCAAAGACCTAAATAAGGCCTGCCCAAAGGATCCCTTCCCCCTCCCCCGCATTGATCAAATCATCGACGCCACTACAGGACACGATTCATTGTGTTTCCTCGATGCATACTCTGGCTACCACCAAATCAAGATGGCAGAGTCAAACCAAGCCGCAACGGCATTCATTACCCCATAAGACCCATTCTGCTTCAATACAATGCCCTTTGGGCTCAAAAATGCCGGCGCAACATATCAGCGCATGATTCAGACATGTCTGGCCAACCAGATCGGCAAAACGGTTGAAGCATACATGGATGACGTGGTCGTCAAAACCAAACACGTCAAAACTCTAATAGACGACTTGAGGCTCACGTTCGATAACCTCCGAACATATGACATTAGGCTTAACCCAGAAAAATGCGTTTTTGGCGTGCCAGCCGGAAAGCTCTTGGGCATCATTGTATCCGGTAGAGGAATTGAAGCAAACCCAACCAAAATCCGAGCTCTGTCACAATTGGATATTCCAAAAGATCTCAAGCAAATACAAAAATTGACTGGATGTGTGGCGGCTCTGAGCCGCTTCATCTCCCGCTTGGGGGAAAAGGCATTACCCCTTTACCGCCTCCTTCGGTGCACTGAACACTTCGAGTGGACGGATGCCGCCACGGCTGGACTCGAAGAAATAAAAGCCATACTAGCGACAAAACCCTGTCCTGGCCGCGCCAAACATCGACGAACCAATGTTGTTATACATCACGGCAACTCACCAAGTTGTAAGCGCAGTCCTCTTCGTCGAACGAGAAACGGACGGACACAAATTCCCTGTCCAGAAACCAGTGTACTATGTGTCCACTGTCCTCACTCCATGCAAGTCCAGGTACCCGCATTACCAAAAAATAGCATACGCAGTATTCATGGCATCCCGGAAGCTACGACACTACTTTCAAGAGTGTTCGATAACAGTAGCCTCCGAAGTACCTCTTAACGATATCATAAACAACCGCGACGCAACGGGCCGGATTGCCAAATGGGCCATTCAGCTCCTCCCGTTCGACATAACATATAAGCCACGGCGAGCCATCAAGTCGCAAGCCTTGGCCGACTTTGTCACTAAATGGACTGAAGCCAAACTCCCTAAAGAGTACGGCACATATTCCAACTGGACCATGCACTTCGACGGCTCCAAAATGCTGGCGGGTCTGGGGGCTGGCATCGTCCTGACGTCCCCAACAGGAGATACAGTCCAATATGTACTCCAGATAATGTATACGGACTCCAACAATGCTGCCGAATATGAGGCCCTTCTACACGGCCTCCGGATGGCAGTCTCCATGGGCATTCAACACCTAGAGGTGCGTGGGGATTCGAACCTCGCCATATCCCAAATAAACGGATACTTTGACGCCAAAGATCCGAAAATGGCAGCTTATCGCAACGCCGTCCTAAATATGTCAGCTCGGTTCGAAGGGCTGGAATTCCACCATATAGCCCGGGAAAATAATCAGGCAGCAGACGTCCTGGCATGCATCGGCGCAAAGAGTGATGTAGTACCCCCCAACATTTTCCTGGAAAGTCTATTCAAGCCATCCGTACAATGGGAAGGGGAATCCGGAATTAACAATCCGAACCGGGCCGCATCACCTGACCCCGAACACCCTGACACAATTGAAGACTCCGTCAACGAAGTCACACCCTCAGCCCACGTAATAATGGCAGTAATTGCCCCGTGGACAGAACCATTCTTAGCCTACTTAACTAGGCAGGAACTCCCCGAGGACCAAAATGAGGCACGCTGCATAGTGCGGCGATCTAAAGCCTATAAAGTCCACGAAGGAGACCTTTATAAGAAAAGCACCAACGGAGTCCTTCAAAGGTGTATCTCCGAAGAGGAAGGGCGGAACCTTCTGGCGGAAATTGATGCCGGACTCGGCGGGCACCACGCCGCAGCCCGAGCCCTTGTGAGCAAGGCCTTCCATACCGGATTTTATTGGCCAACGGCCCGGGCAGACGCTCATGACTTAGTCCAGCGATGCGTCGGTTGCCAATTATTCGCTAATCAAAGCCACATGCCGCCTACCGCCCTACAAACCATACCCATTACCTGGCCTTTTGCGGTCTGGGGGCTTGACATGGCTGGACCCCTTAAAGGAGGAACCCACAAGCAAAAATATCTACTAGTCATGGTGGATAAATTCACCAAATGGATAGAGGCCAAGCCTGTTAAGACGGCCAAATCCGGACCGGTGATAGACTTCATATCCGGGGTTGTACACCGTTACGGCGTCCCCCACAGCATCATTACTGACAATGGCACAAATTTCACGGCCGATGAAGTTAAACTCTGGTGCAAAAACATGGGCATTAAGCTCGATTACGCTTCAGTCTATCACCCACAAACTAACGGTCAAGTTGAGCGAGCCAACGTTCTAATCATGAGCGGCATCAAACCCAGATTAGTGCGATCCCTCAAGGAATCTAACACGCACTGGGTAGAGGAGCTTGACTCCATACTCTGGGGGCTGCGGACCACGCCGAATCGCACTACCGAATTCACACCATTTTTTATGGTATACGGCGCAGAGGCAGTCCTGCCCTGCGACATAATTCATGACTCGCCTCGTGTGCGCATGTACGAAGAAAGAGAAGCCGAGCTCGATCGGCAGGATAGCTTGGACGCATTGGAAGAGGAGCGCGACGTGGCAAAGGCCCGTTCCGCATTCTATCAACAGCAGGCTCGACGATATCAAAGTAGAGAAGTACGGGCCAAAATTTACAATGTTGGCGAACTAGTTCTATGCCTGCCGGAAAAGAAAAAGGACAAACTCAAGCCCAAATGGGAGGGTCCCTTCATAATCGACCAAGTCCTGACTGGTGGAGTGTACCATTTGCGAAATGCATCGGACAACCGACTCGAGCCAAACCCATGGAACGCAGCACGCCTATGAAGATTCTATGCCTAGCGCCGGACTCTGTGTTCGTCTCCTTCCTCTGTCACTTCCTTTTTTAAAAATTTAGCTGCCTGGTTTTTTGTTCTCCTCCTTCATTCTTTCTTTCTCCCAAGCCTTTAGGGGCTTGCCTGCGCGATTGTTCGCACATAATTGACGCGCCACCCGCGCTCATTATACCTGGGGGCTTCTTTATCAGAAGCTTATATACACGGGCTCCATGCCCAAAACATGTGTGACACTTCCGCATGAACCTTTTATGCACCATTATATGCATCGATATGACTTAAGTTTTGGCCAAGCTGGGTTGCCTGGCTCCTGTGCTTACCCCTACGTTCCCGTTTGTTCGGCTAGGTGGTAAAGGGAGCACCTCTGCGATTGTTACTGTCGGGTCAGCCGGATGTGTACCTCAGATTGGGTGAAGCCGAAAGCTAGCGTTCTTAAGGGAATTTTCGGTCGGTGAACTAAAAGATGACTTTTCACTTGTTTATTTATCTGCCCCCAGATGCTTTTCTGCTTTTCTACGTAGTCCGGACATGCACTTTAGGGCATGCCTCACAGGGAAAGGAACCCCTAACGGAACTATTCTCCCTGGAAGATGTTTCTTACTAACCATGTAATATAACATAACTAGTTGGGCACTTGTCTGCTAAAGCACTTATGACCCCTACGCCTGGTCTCCATGCATGCCCCGGTTCTTACATAACCGAGAGGGTATTCAGACACACTCCGGACTATCGGGTCCAGAGGTTGAAGCGAAAAGGTCCGCAATGACAAACGATCTACAATCCGGCTAGAAGGCATTTTACATGTCATTTTAAACTACATAGTCAATTTGACTGGGTATATTCTTCTTCAATACCATCCAACAGGCTGTCTAATTTATAGTCCTATTGGGAATACTTGGCGGCCAGCTCTACCTGGCCATACACTAAACTGACGGGGATCTCCTTCCCGTCGGGCCCCAAGGGGCCGACTTCGGCCATGTGGTTTGGGTCATCCTTTGTGTACCGCGTCTTCACCATGGCCCAGGCCTCCCTAGCGCCTTGACGGCAGGCCAGTATCTTCCATAAACGGAAGCGCTGCCGCACTCCCTTCAGCTTCTCTGCAAGCTCTTCAAGGCCTTCGGGCAGGGAGAGGGATGGCCACAAAGCCTGGACGACGCCTTGCATCGCCTGCCGAACTCGTTCGTGCAGTTGCAATAGCTCGGGGAGAGGATCCCCCGCAGAACCGGGCATTTCCTCCGCGGGCCGACCTGTGAGCATATCTGCAGACATAGCTCTGTTAATCGACTTCCCCACCGAACTCTTTTTCGAAGATTCGCTTAAGCACTTACTAAAAATGCCGCGTCAAAGTCACCGATTCTCCTTTACGGAATCAGACAGCTGAGCACGAAAATCCTTCAGTTCCTCGCCCAGCTGGGTGTGGCGTCTTGAAGCTTGTTCTTCTCTTGCCTCACCCTCGTCAGCATGCTCTCGCAGGCCTTTAATTGGCGCAGGAGTTGTTGCTTGTCCGGATTCAATCCGGCCCCATCTGCACTGTTATTGTCAGAATTGCACACATGCCGCACGTCCCAACAGAATTACCTTTCGAAGCGTATATTACCTGAGGAAGCCCCCTTGGTGCTCTCTGAAGCGGCCAGTGCGGCCTCAAGTTGGGCCTTGCATTCTTCCAGCTCCTGGGACAGTTGCGTATTCTTTTTTGTAAGATCCTGCATATCATATGATCCTTAAATCAGTTATTTTAACTGTTTCAAGTCTCGGGGGCTACTGACATATATAACCATCAGATTTACTCACCCGTATGTCTTTCACATACTGCTCTGTGGCTCTGGCTAGACCATTTTGAGCGGCACGGAGGTACGCATCTCCCGTATTAAAGGCGTCCAATGCCTCTTGGGAAAAACATGTGTCACGAAGAATAGTCCGGCGACGCCTGTGGTTCATGGCACTCTCCACCTCTGAATTTGTGGCAGACAGCCCGTCCGCGTCCTCTGTCGGAGGAATGTCCGGTGCGCGCCCCGTGTTCGCCTCCGCTTCCGGACCCGGCCTTGAAGCCTGGCCGGTGGGCATAGTCCGGCGGGTGCTTTTCTTCCTGAGGAGAGCATGAGCGTTAGTGTGACTTGAGGGCATAAACCCTAGGCATTAAAATTGTACGCCCTACCATTGTGCCGGAGTCTCGATCCGGTCCGCACTTCTCTTTAGCCCGCCTGGCTTCAACGGCCCTTGTTGGCTACCCACCGTGGGCTCGACCCTCCGCCTCAAGAATTTCCCCTGCAAAACAAAACACTGTTGGTTTACGGCAATCAAAATAAGGCATGGATGGATCCTCTTGAAAGTGCTGGGACTTCGGTCTCGGTTACCTTTGAGGCCGGAAGTAGTCCGGGATAGTCGGCCGTAATGGCCACTAAGGTATTGTCCTTACTCAATTGATGAAACACCCCATCAATTAGCTCCACAAATAAGTCTGGATCCTCTTGGGAGTCCGGATCGAGGGACTATTCCGGGTCCTCGGGTTGTGGAGGAGGGTTGTTTATCTCCTTCACGGTCTGGCGCAGCTCCTGCGTTGAAATCGCTAGACTAAGTACTCAATTGTGGGAATTTGAAAACGGGTAGGCAAATGAAAATGTTCGCTCACCTAGCTTGGAGGACTGTACATGGAGAATCCGCCCTGTGGGTTGACACGGAGGAATTCCTCTTCTTCTCCCTTGTACAAAGCGGATAAGATCTTCGTTAGAGTGGCAGCCGAATCCGGCAACTTGCGACCACACCGGGTGGCGTCGTCCTCCCCGTTGAAATCCCACATGGGGTGGCCTCTGTACTGAAGTGGCTGCACCCCCCGCATAATGCATGTGGCCATGACCTCGATCATGGTCAGTCTGGAATGAGCCAGCAATCGTATCCGTCTCATCAGGTAAAGGACGTCCCTGTACAGTTTCCCTCTAAGGGTTCCATGGGCGCCAGCTCAAGCGTTTCTTCAACGGAGCATTATTGAACTCAGGGAGACCGGTCTGTACAGGGTATGGCAGGGGGACGTCGTCCACATAAAACCATTCCAAAGGCCAGTCCTCGGACGCCTTCTTTGGGGTTCCGGGTAGATCTCCGGTCCCGGTGATGCGCCATAGTTCGGCTCCGCCCACTTGATAAATTGACCCCTCTTGAGAGCGGGGCACAAGGCAGAACAACCTCTTCCACAGCGCGAAGTGGGCCTCGATGCCCAAAAACAGCTCGCAGAGGGCCACGAAGCCCGCAATATGCAGTACGGAGGCAGGCGTGAGGTTGTGTAGCTGGAGGCCGTAAAACTCCAGTAGCCCTCGGAGAAAAGGATGAATTGGAAATCCGAGACCTCTTATTAAATAAGGGACTAGGCATACCCTCTCTCCTTGGGAGGGATTAGGGATGCTCTCCGCCTGCTCTCCGCCGCTATAGGTGGCAATCCCGGCTCGAACTGGGACCATATATGCTGGGGGAGCAGCCCCTTGGATTGAAGCGCTACTAGCTCGCTATGCGGGACGGAACACCGCTCCCAACCTCCGGGCCGAGGGCTGGAGAGGCGATAGGAGGAGCTGCCTCGACTGACCATGGTGGAATGGATCTCTGTCGAAAGCGCTCTGATGAATGCTCGCGGAGGGAAGGTGGTGTGAATTGGATCTAAATCCCCGTCTCTTTTATGGGCGGCTCATTTACGCGGCCGGGGGGGTAAATGTAAAAAAACCTGGCTTTTCGCATTCGTTTGACATGTGGAAGATGGTCATTATTGGGCACAGAAGCTGAGGAGGGCAGTACGCACTGGAAGCCGGACACTATTCGACAGGAACATGGAATTTGGAGAAGAACCCGCCTTGCAATGCCGAAGACAAACTCGTGTGCCGGATTTATCATCATTGAAGCCTGGTTCAGGGGCTACTGAGGGAGTCCTGGATTAGGGGGTGTCCGGATGGCCGGACTATGACCTTTGGCCAGACTCCCGGACTATGAATATACAAGATTGAAGACTTTGTCCCTTGCCCGGATAGGACTTTCCTTGGCATGGAAGGCAAGCTTGGCGATATGATATGAAGATCTCCTCCCATTGTAACCGACTCTATGTAACCCTAGCCCTCTCCGGTGTCTATATAAACCGGAGAGAATTAGTCTGTAGGACGAACAACAATCATACCATAGGCTAGCTTCTAGGGTTTAGCCTCTCTGATCTCGTGGTAGATCAACTCTTGTACTACCCATATCATCAATATTAATCAAGCAGGAGTAGGGTTTTACCTCCATCGAGAGGGCCCGAACCTGGGTAAAAACATCGTGTCCCTTGTCTCCTGTTACCATCCGCCTAGACACACAGTTCGGGACCCCTACCCGAGATCCGCCGGTTTTGACACCGACAACAGGCATTAGAGACGAACATACAAACCTCCTCGGATAACATAATGAACATTAATTTTAACAAAGGTGTGACTAGCTTTACCGAGATAATTTGAGTGAACTCTACACCCTCTGTTCCTTAATATAAGACATTTTCGCAGTTCAATTTAAAGTACCCAAACGTCTAGTATTTAGAAAAACAGGTAGTATTTTTCTTGAGCACATAACTGGGAAAGCTTGCCACACTTTATTTATGTCCATATGCTAATGCAACACCATTGGAATAATACAAATATACACTAATCCAGTGGCTAGTGCAACCGTAGAGTAGTTATTTTATTACAGGGTACAATACAATGAATTTATTGAACAGATCTCAATAAACTCTAGCACTGGAAGATTTCTATAAGAATTAACAATAAAAATGTAAAGGTAACAAGTTTCAGCATTGGTATACTAGTTGTGCATGAGCATTAAACCAAATACAAAATTCTGAAGGTAACTAGCATTATTAACTAATGACAATATAAAAAAATTGCAAACCATGTACCTCCAAGGTAAATATCATTTCAAACTCGTCGGGACCTTAAAAATTGCTATCCCAATCTTGATAATCGATCAAACATAAAAACTTGATCGAATGAATCAAGAGAACAGCCGGAGGAGGAGGTGCCCACTCTTGACCTTTCCTCTTGTCTTCATAATTTTTTGTGCAGTTTAACCAAAATAAAATGACATCAGCGCCTTGGCATCTTGGTGACACTGTACAAAAAAATTAACTTATCTCATGAAAGTGAGGTATTTAATCTATAAGCATTAACAGTGCAAAAATCTGAAGGTAGTAACAAGTTTCATCATTGGTATACTCGTTGTGCAACAGCATAAGAATGCCTTAGCTGAAAAATCTTTAATACATCCACAATCGACAGCTAACCCTAAAATAATCCAGTGACATTAAATGGCATTGCTTAAATTTATCGGTGGCATTAGACTGAGTGCGACATTAGTTAAATGTGGCATCACTTTAGCAGTAGCATTGCTTGACTTGACTGTTGGCGTTATACTAACAGCAAAAAAGTGGCAATAAGAGCATGGGAGGCCCATTCAAACAGTGGGCGCACCAGTACGATGTACCTCCACGGACGCATAGAGTGGTGAGGGGGGTATGGTTGCCCAGAGCAACAAATATCCAGGCGGCATATGTGGATTACGTCCCATTTTTGTTCTCTTTAGCCACCTTTTTCCCATGTGAGGACAACAAACCGATCAACCTGGTCATTCTCTATTGCGTTGTCATGCCTTTCTACCCTTGTTCATCCAAGAGACACGAGACTCGTTCCTTAGCTACTGATTTTCCCCTTTTCAACCTAGATGCGGGTTTGATGCCTACTCTCTTGGACAGTACAATCTCCCTTCCTTTCCTTATTCAACCCAGACATGGATTAGTCTGCATGAAGTAGGGTTTCCTTTAATAATGCAAATTAAGGTTTTCGTCTGCGTGACCAGCAGAGCAGAGGATAGCAAATTGGGAAGATGGTGGAGTCGAAAAAGATCCACATGTAGCGATGTGGCAGATGGGGAAATAGAAAAAGGGTATGGTTCGAAAAGAGGTAGCATACCTGAGGGTCGGCGGGAAGTGGCTTCGCTCGTGGTCGTCGTCCTCTGCACACGCTATGACAGCGAGCTTGGGGACGGAGCCCATCCCGCGCAGGCGCTAGGTCTGAGAGGACGGCCTTGTCGTCAATGCGTGACCTCGCTCGCTGACAACGAGTGCGTCAATGCTACACGTCCTTTTCTTCCCCGGCGGATGTGTGACCATCGGTGAGGAGGGAGAGAGAGGCCGTCTTTTTTAGATCTGGAGAGAGGGTGATAGTGTGAGAAGCGAGTGGGTAGCCCTTAGCAAGAAAGCGCTGAAGCTCCAGCCTATATATCTTATATATACTACTAGTACTATAGGTGGAGTAGTGGTAGAGTAGTTTATATTTTCTCTGCATACAGTACCAGTTAGTCGTGCTTCAAAACTGAACGGCACGCCATGAAAAAAATAATGGTCGATAACTAATGCAGCACCTCGGGCCAACGCGGCCAGATCGCATTTTGCACGAGAAATTACACACCATATTTCATTGACATGTGGTCCCGTTCCAACATGTCAGTGAGACAACGGCCGGGGAGCCTCTTCGTGTACCGTGGCAAACTAGCAACCGTCCATCGACTCTTCGCCTTTCCCTCTCGATTTGGAACTGTTATCGCACGCTCTTCCTCCCTCCTCCATTTTCCTTCACCCTTCCTTCTGCCATTGTTCGATCGTCTTATCCATGGAGGAAACAGGCCGGAAACGACCCCGTTATTCTTGCCCCGATCTGAAAGATGACGTGGTGGAGGAACCCATTGATAGGTGCGACGTCATCACCTCGGCTAGCATGGCAGGTTCGTTCAAGACCATTCTTGACTCAACTAATAACATCATTACAAGGAACCCAAGGGTCCAAGAGCGGTTTGATCTCCCCTATCTTCTTCGCTATAAGCCTGTTCGCATGGGCGCGAACGACAGAGGCCTCGCCTTGTGCAAGTTGATGCCGCTTGATAATGATACGTGTGATGTCAAGATGCCATCACTTAAGGGTAAGTCCTGGGCTGGCGCAAATGGAGATTGGATTGTTTATATTGGGTACAGTTGCGAGTGGGAACTTGTGAATGTGTACACTCGTCAGCGGATTCCACTTCCAAAAATCTCAGAGTGCCCTGAGGTTGAGCACACAGATGATCTACGTATGTTCAAATACGATCATGGTGGTTGTCGTCTACGGAACATAGCAATTTGTCGAGTTCCCAACCGCTCTTGGAATTACAAGAACTATGAGGTTGTTTCTATCTTTGACAAGCTTGTTGTCGTCGTTACTGATTCCACGGTTCGTCCATGGATGTTGCTCAAAAATCAGTTTCTGTACACAGATGATGAGTACTATGATGCAATTGAATACGAGGATCTTGTGTTTGCTTCGACCACTCGTGGCACTGTTTTTGCATGGGATCCTCGTAGTTTCGGTACGTTTGTCTTCCACCATAATTATAATTGTTTCATCCACATGCCTGCGGGTTAGCAAGTTTCCCTTTACTAATTAACCTTCTTCTTGTGTTTCCAAGGTCCTGTGAACATTCCACCACCTATACTTGAAAAAAATTATAACCAAGGGGGAGATGACGATGGTGATGATCACGAGCATGAGGACGAGCAAGAATTATATACTCAGTGGCACCTGGCAACTAATTCCGATGGATCACCTCTTCTTGTCTGTATACAGTGCACTGAGATTGTTACTACTAAGGGAGCACGTGTTGTCTCCCATGGTCACCCTCTCCGCACCTATTCCAACACCCGTTGCAGGGTATTCGAGATGGATACTAGTGTGCTAGCCCCAACACCTTCTCCCTGGTTCAGTATTGATAGTCTTGAAGAAAACTCGCTCTTCCTTGGACCAAACTATCCAATGATGGTTAAAGGTGATCCAGCTGTTGTTGACACAATGTTACTACCACTTATGAGAAGCAATTGTATCTATACCTCGGACATTGCGGTGGTTCCCTACCCTGCTCCTGATATATGTCGCTTCAGCCTGGATGATCAGTCCTGTGTTGCTCTCAATATTGACAATAGATGGCCCTTCCCAGAGCACCTATGGTTCAAACCAAGCGTTTCCAATGCTGAGGATTGGTTGAGTTGAAGTTCATTTCATTGCTTGTTATTTGTTGTGTGATGAAAACTTCAGTATTTACTAGAATATTTGTTGGAAATAATCTATAATCCAACATGTATCCTTGTTGTCATTGTGTGTTGATGACTTGTTCTATGTAACGAATGGTACATTTGCAAATGCATGTCATAGGCTCAATTTATGAATGGTTTTCGAGTCACTTCTGGGAGTGTGAGTACCATAGTAGTATAGCCAACATCCAGTTAGTATATGAAGTTGCCACATCACATAGAGCCAACCTAATATTGGAGTATGCTAGTACTCCACCGGTGCGCCGCTTCAAATGGTGGACGAAGTGAGAGGTCGCGTCACCTTCTGTCCAGAGCTGAGATGCCACGTGTACCAGATGAATGACTACAAGTTCGACCACCGTGATGCTAGGTGCGAACCGAGGAACACTTTTGGAGAGACCCCCCTCATAATTTTCCTACATTGGTCATTTGATTCATAGGATAGAATGCTATAGGATTTTTTTATATGTAATCATGTTTTAATTGGCAATCTAGCATCCACTCCAACTTTTGTTTCACTTCCTTTGTTCCTACGAAGAGAGTACTTGCTCTAAATGATGTGCCACTGCAAGAGCCGCCTATATTAATTAACCATGCTCTAAAATGGTGGACCAGCTTTGGCTATAGTAGTACTATACTAGGTTAGTAGGTGACCTTCTGTTTGGCTCTTCTCCTCTTCCGGAAGTCGAACAATAATGATGGTACTACAGTAGTACTTCTGGCAATCTGACACCAAATGAACTACTACACGTCCACCACTTGTAAGCAAAAGTTTCTCCTCGTGCTGCGAGCCACCACGCACGCGTTGGCGAGGGAGAAGGTAAGCAAGCTTCTCGTCGTTCTGCGAGTTGATGGGACACATCAAAGTTATTTATTAGTACTCTCTTCAAAAAGGGCCGACCATGTCCATGGCTACCATCCCGTGCTCTGTCATTGAGTACGTGCACTATTCACGTGCCATCAAGGAGAAAAAATATTGCGTAGTACTAGGTGCCATCGAAGTGCACGACTCACTTACGCACTGCATATCTCCATTTTCTTGCATGACACGCCACCTTGATGCTAGATGTCCCGTGTGTCATGGAGGAATATAGTATGATTTTTAAAATGGAGGTATATAGATGTCTCGCGTATCGGCAAAAGGATGAACAAAGCTCATGTCTTAAACGAAAGACTGGAAGAACATAGATTCCCGACGACCGAGAAGGAGCATATAGTACATAATTGTACGTGCATTGCAACAGGTTATCGGATGAGGCCAATCAACAATAGTACACTATTTGTACTAGCTTCACATGCTTCGCGAGTCGGGCGGGTGTTTTTACTATAGCTGGGAATCCCATCATCCTAGGTCCTCAGATGAGTCCAGTAGAAATTGTATTCTGATGTTTGGGTTCAAACTTTCAGAAAAAAAACGTTTACATATACGTAATACAACACGTTTTAAACTTGAGACCAGCCACCCACCCTCACAAAGAACACTTTTTAACGTAGCACAAACTCCAGGAAATTTGGCCATAGTGTGAGGTGGGCCATATGTTAATGTGTTCGCTGTACGTAACCAATACCTCAAATCCTCGATACTACTACTATAAGTAGTAGGAGTAGTAGGGTGGCATGGGCCAAAACAAGCGTTCACGTCCAGGAGTATGGCACACGCCACCAACACGACTTCCATCTGACACCATATTTCTTAGAGTCCGCGCTACAGCAATCTCTTCAACCTCGTCGTTTCTCTAACTCAGCCATCGCGCGACGGGCGAGGTGGGGGTTTGCTGATAGTCGGTTTCCTCAACTGCGGTCCCACTTGTAAGGCCAACTCCAATGCACGACCCCAAATGGACCTCCGTTTTTCCCGGATTCTGTCCGTTTGGGTAGGGCAATGGGGTCGTGTCTGGGCCATTTCTCGGATGCGGTGGTCGTGCTCTTCTTCCCAATACCAAAACTTGCATCCATTCTACACAATAAAATTTTAAGTTAGCACAACTAGTCTAATCCAAGACCACAACCAAAGATTTGGTCGGGTTCTTCCTCCTTTTGCTGACAAATGGGACATCCAACATCCAGGTCGTGTCATGCAAGAAAATAGAGTGGTAGTTGAAGCCATGTGATGTGCATCTTGGGTTAAACTATAAATAGAATCTAACTAGTCTTGAGTAACTCCAAAAGCGGCCAACGAAGATCTTTATTGGATTTGTTTTTCATCACCAGCACGTCGAGGTGAAAGATGTGCAGGTTCAGTGGGTCCTCTTGAGTTTTCACTTACATGTGGGACCGCATATGAGCAAACAGATGATGGGCTCCATGCGTCCGCTGGCTGGCTGAGAAGAGAGATAGAGGAGGCCTGAGCATGGACTCCAGGAAATTTGTTCTACGTAACCAGCACCTCGATATAGGATCGATATAGTAGGGTGGCATGGGCCATAACTAGCATTCACGTCTAGCAGTACGGCACACGGCACCCACACGAGTCCCATCCGACACCAATTTTCTTAGAGTCCATGCTACAACCATCTCTTCTCCCTCCTGTTTTCTCAGCCACCGTGCGGTGGGCAGGGTGGGGGTTTGCCGAAGTCGGTTTGCTCAACTGCGGTCCCACTTGTCAGTGAAAATGCAACACCGCACACATTCCCCCTTGAGCAGCATGTCGGACCAACCGTGTGGGGGTGCGATGCAAACACGGCAGGCTTTTCCTTTTGAACTTGTAACTTGTAAAATTTGGTTCTGCTCCATGGCGCGACCGATAGATAGAAATAACGATTTTCCCTAGAGTAATGAGAAGTTTGGTTCTGGCGCGGTTCATGCATGGAGTACATACGAAAATTATGAAGTTGATGCGAAAGGTAAGATAATTACTAGTAGTACCATATACTACTACATGGATTTGACAAAAAGATAAAAATACATACAGATCCATCAACGACATCCTCACGCCCTAGTGTGCCGGGTCACCAACCGACGTGTGAGGAGCAGCGGCGTTGGCGGCGAGCTCAACATGCTTCTAAACAATGTCGTCCAAGGTTATCATGCGGTCCAAGAAGGCCAGCGTCCTATCGTCCTCCTCTGGCATGTAGTAGTCTTTGTGGATGATTTGTGTGTAGATGTGGGTGATTATGTCGATGGTGTCTTGCTGTGCCACGCGCTGCGCGGCGAGCGCGACCTCGAGGTGGACATTCTCCGGCGCGACAGCGGGCAGTCGCGGGGCCACCAGTGCATCGAAGAGGTTGTCACCATAGTGGCCATTGAGGGTGGCGGGCATCGCAGAGCCTGGGCGCGTCGGCTGGAGGCGTACGTCAAGGTCGTCCACGAGCTTCTTGATGACGGTGAACTTGTCGAGAAAAACAAAGAGGACCTTGTCGAGCAAGGAGACGAAGTTGTCGTCCAAGCGGCCCCTCGCCCTGGCGGCCTCAAGCACTACCTGGAGACGTTCCTCGGTGCCGGGCCGCAGGCCGGTGTCGTGGACCATCTAGCACAGCCGGCTAATGCTCGCGCTCATCGCCTCCATGGGTCTAGCTTAGAGGGTTCTTGGATCCAAGAGACTTCTAGTCAACTGATCTTGCGATTCGAGTGATCACTCTTGCCCTTAGTTAGCGTGCGTAGGTGCGTACGATTTCGTACTAGATTGGACTGGCGGGGAGCCTTTATATGAGAAGTGCAGACTGCGTTGAATTTGCGTGCGTGTTGGCCATCTACTCATCGGCACTCTACTGCACCTGTCTTTGGTTGTATGACAGGTGGGCCAGCCACCCGTTGGGCCCACGTGTCATTCACCCAATGGCAGTTGTAGTAAGTCAATGAAGTTGTGTCCCCCTCTGTGTCGGTGCAGTATAGTCATCTCACTGGACCTTTAGTTGGGGACAAACAAGAGAAGTTTGATGTTTACTGGTTTATTGGTCCCCTTTGCATTTTGCGCCAAGTTTTGACCTTTGATTTAACTAATAAAATGTTAATGCATGTAAACAAAAATGTTGTGCAAGTCACCTTACGAAAACCAAATAATCTCAAAACACTTAGGCACGGTACATTAACTCCCTCCTCGTTTCTTATTTCATGACATATCAACCAATAAGAGATGTGGGCCGTGCATGCTTTCAATGACTTGAGACTACCAAACATGACATGCAGTGTTTAGTTCATTGCATGTAATCCTATTAATTAGCAAAAAGACATTAAGTTCTCTCGCCGACAGGAATAAAACAATACACCATGTATTTATTTACAGAGGGAGTAGTACATTTTTTGTGACATGTATTACTAGATATTGCTAGTCAAATACTAAAATCCAGATGGACGTGGTAGTACTCCTAAATCCAGACGGTGGTGCAAGTAGTACTAGCAGTAGTACTACCAATGTAGTAGCACTATACTACCCGTTGGTCAAATTATTACGTGTTGCTCCTCACAGTGAAGTGACAAGACCTTGCGCCGGAGATGACACCTGAGTATAGGCGCCGTGTTCGGCATACCATAGTCAGCCTCACTGTCTGTAGTCACTATCATCATGGCTGTAGAGCTATCCTGCTTATAATTAGCCGTGTTCGACATAATTTCCCGTGCGTAGATGCCCATGCATTGCATGGAACACCAAGATTGGGAGTGGACGGTGCCGGCAGCGGCCATCGCGCCAGAATTTTCCATGGCCTTCTAGATGTGGTGGGGAGGAGATAAGGTTGATTGTGAGAGACAAGGAGTTGTTTGTAAATAGGGAACAAGTGCGGGCGTCTATTTGCAAAAATGGAGAAGTTTGGTTTGTATGTGTCAGATCTAGATCCGACGGCTATTGGTGAAAGATGGGAGGCACAACATCATCACCAACTCAGGACCTGTTTGATTCGCAGGATTTTGAAAACGTAGGAATAGAACACGGCAATATTACAAGTTCCAAACTGATATTACAAATGTTAGGAGTAATGCTACACCTACGAGGAGGGAATTACTAGGAAGTTTATGTAAGAACTTTCGTTACTTTAGGTGGATGTAGCATTATCGTACAAACTAAAATCCACTGCCCTGATAAGTCACTAATGGGCAAATAAGTTTTCGAGTCTCTAGCCACTTGATATTTCAAAAACAAATTCAGCTTCTGCAGAGACTTTGTCATTTAGGCTTAGACGCTTGCAGTGATCAGCATGCCATTCATTGTTGCGCCAGAGAACACCAAACCTCATTACCTTGAGCACACTTGCCTCCAGAACAAAGAACCTGGCCAATTTAATCTCAGATGTGCTGCCTCGGTAGTCGATCAAATCAATTTCTATAAGATGGAGATCAAGGCATTCGATGAGATTGTTATAGTGCAGCACATTTTTCACTTTTGGGTCTTTTTTTATCTGCAAAAGAAGAGAACATTTTAGAGCAACTCGCCGTATAATATTGTCGTGTCATCAAGAGGTACCAATATCATTCGCTCATACGATAGGGTTGGCTGGCTAGTGATATTTTTTCACTCTCTCTCTCTCTCTCTCTCTCTCTCTCTCTCTTTCTGTTTCCTCTCATTTACCTAGGAGCGCGTGAAGAGCTTGGCCATTTGTTTCCTTCCACTATGTGGCCGATGCCATATTTCGCAAAAGTATGCCACATAATATGCATCGATGTCAAATCAAAAGATTTTGGCACCGCTCTCGCGATGTGAGAGAGTTGGCACCGCTGTGCACACAAACCCACATGTATAAACAAATCAATCAAACCAACTACACCAGCCTCTCACTCTCCCAAACAAGCATTTTTTTATTGCCTCAGTCCTCTCTCTCTCTCCCAAACAAGCGTTTTTTATTGCGTGAGTTAATATGGCACCGGAGCAAAGTAGGTGATCCAGATTGGGGCACCAGGGGAGCAATGGAGGGGCATCGATGCCAAATGCATCACAAGTGAATTTGGCACGTGTTTTGGCCTACATAGTGGAGGGCCGTTATAGCCCACTATTGTACTCCCTCGTATTTAGTACTCCCTCCGTCTCAAAATAAGTGTCTCAACTTTGTACAAGCTCTAGTACAAATTTGTACTAACTTCAAGACACTTATTTTGGGACGGAGGGTGTATAAAATTTTGACCATAGATTTACCTAAGAAAATGCCAATGCATGTCACTAAAAATTACACCATTTGAAATTATGTTCAAATATGAATCAAACGATATAGTTCTTAGTGACATGCATTAACATTTTGTCAGTTAAATCTATGGTCAAATTTTGCTACTACAAAATAGGAAGAGTAAACCAGGACGGGGGTACTACTTGCTCTTAGGGTAACCATAGAGTTACTGGAGTAGTCTAAGTTACTTTCCACTATGACTAGCCTAGGCTACTATAGTAGTACAACAAAAAAACGATGCAGGTGATCACATAGAAAAAATATTAAAAACATTTCTTTCGGTGCAGTGCGTAGATGCAGTTTTGAACACTACACTTGTCATCGTAATTTGGGAAAATTACGAAAAAATTGAGCTACGTTGTGATTACAGTTTACTAATAGGAAAGAAGTTTCACCTTGATGAGTAGCTTCTCCGTCCACAGAAAGCATGTAAGGAATCCAACAACTTGATCTAGATTGGGGCCGATAGATTTTATTGCCAAGATCTTCACTGTGCGCATAGACTGGGTCAAGCTTGTGGGAATCATTTTCTGGAAGACGGTCGTAAATACATCAAGAAGAAATTTAAAAATGTGAATTTCAAGAAGACGGAGAAGAAGATGAGTGTTGTACCTGAACGATTATGGATCCAATAAAGAGTTCGGAGAATTTAGCAGACGAGTACACCAACGCTGTCAATTTCGACGCGTCAATGACCCTGATTTTTGTTGGACCTTCTAGATCCGATACAAGCAATCTCTCAAGGAAAGGTGCATTCTCAATGACCATAACGTGGAACAGCTGGAGTGATCTCTTCCCAATTGATGTCTTGTTGCGGGGCCAGCATGACACATAAATCCATCGGAGATTCGTCGAGGCGATGTGGAGGATAATGAACCCGTGGATCTGCTCAAGACGAAGGTACTTGAGCGCAGTACAGCTGCGGAGCAGGTAGCCTTCTTTGAGATGAGGTCGAGCTGCTTGAGTTGAGGGAGAAGAAGGTTAGGCACGACATTAATCTCGAGAAGATAGCAGGAGCTAAAGCTGGCACGGCGTAGTGTTGGCGTGAGGCGGAGCATGGACGACGGCAAAGGGCGACAACATCCACCTTTAAAGCTGAGCTCCTCGAGCTGATCTAGGGCGGGGGATAAGAACCACTCGTCAAACTTGGGTTGGACCTTGCAGTTGGTACTGAACATGCGGATGTCAAGGCGTTTGGATGGCACAGGGTGCGATGAAAGGATCTTGGAGACTACGGCCATGTGTTTGCAATCCCCGTCTCAGAGGTAGGTATCGACGGTGAGGTTGAGGGGGACGTGGTGCCAGAGGGGGCGCCATCACCAGGAGAGCAGGGCGGTCCGCATGGCAGGTTTGGTGGGGAGGAGGCCGATGATGACAAGCAGCATGTCATCGGGGGGGCTGCTGATGAAGTCCAGGCTCGTCGGATGCGGTTTTGGCTCGAGCCGCCTCCGCTTGTTGGCTGCCTTGCCGTCCATCTCAACCGGCAGCGACGCCAATGTACACGTGTGTTGGTGTGTGTTGTGTGCTCGGTGTGCGCGAGTGCGTCCTTCTGTGCATGTCGCCGCGCAGTGGTGAATTGTGCGTGAGTGTGTCCTTCACGCAGAAGAAGTGTGTCCTCAATGCACCCTCAATTTACTAGTGTGCGGGGTGCTACCCCGAGTGGTTTCAACTTTGTTTACTTCACCTTGTGTCAGATGGGCCTCTAGTTTACTTATTTTCACCCACTGCCACATGGGCCAGCACACGAAGATACAGAACACGAGCTGACAAGGCAGCATGTGGACTGGTTGGCCGGTCAACTAAACAATATACGGAGCTATACGCTAACATAGTGAGCGTATAATCCGTCGGTATAGAGAGTTCGAGTGAGAGGGAGGCCCGTGAGAGATAGCAGAGAGAGAGAGAGAGAGCTACTCCCTCCGTTCAATAATGTAGTTCCAACATTTTTTTAAAGTCAAATTTTTGAAATTTTGACCAAGTTTATAAAGAAATTACTTATATCTACAATACCAAAGATAAATGATAGTATGAAGTAAGTACATGTTGTGATGAATCTAATGATCATTCCAGATGTAAATGTTTTTCTCCACAGATACCAAGTCAAACTTTTCTGAGGTTTGACTTTTCAAAACATACATATGCTTATGGACGTGAGAGAGTCCCTAACGAGAGAGAGAGAGAGAGAGAGAGAGAGAGAGAGAGAGAGTGAAATAGAAAGAGTGAATGAAAAAAGTGTGTGTGTGTGTGTGTGAAAGAGACATGGACAACACATGATAAAAGTAGAGAAAAAGTGTGTGTGTCTTATGCAAACATATCACACATGCATCTTCGACAACGGAAGCAAGGTGAGGATATAGTGTGTGGTTGTTTGCAGCGGAGAGAGCAAGACCCCTAGCACGTGGCCAAGAGGGGTCTGACAAACAAGGGAGAGAGGTTGAGAGAGACGTACGGAGAAAATGCAGACATGGGGAGGAGAGAGTGTATGTTTGCCATGGAGAGATCCCCTAGAGATCGTGATGGGCTTACATGGGTGGGAGATCGAGTGACAAGGTGTGTGCGCGATAGAAGATACCTCGAGAGATATCGAGATAGATGTATGGATGGAAGGAGACAATATGTGTGCTCCTGATGGCTAGTGAGAGATAATCATACTTAGGGGGGGAGTGCTTGCACCTATGATGGAGTGAGGGATTATGGTACTTAGGGGGGTGCGTGTCACATAGAGAGAGAACAAGGGCGGAGAGTGTTGGATGGGTCTATATGTATAGCGCGAGCGAGACATGTGTATGTGTGAACCAGGGAGATATAAAGTTTGAGAGATATTGAGGAGCCCCGACAAGGCTGAGTGGTGCGTCAGATAGCTGAGAGGGGGGAAGAGATATTCCATCCGCTCGATAATGCAATGCATGTAAATTTTTTAGAAGTCAAACTTTGGAAACTTTGAACAGGTTTATGCAAATGTTATTTATATCTACAATACCAAAGATACATCATACGAAACTACATCTCATGGTGAATCTAATGGTATATGTTTGCCGTTTTAGATGTAATTGTTTTTCTCCACGTACATGGTCAAACTTTGTGATGTTTGACTTTTCAATAAATATATATTCTATGGACCGAGGAGAGTGCCTAAGTCGAGAGAGATCAAGTGCGTGTGAAGGAGAATGAGTAAGTGTGCAAAAAGAGTATGTGTGTGAAAGAGAAAGTGACAACAAACGATAAATTAGAGAGAGAGTGTGTTTTTTCGTTTTTATGCGAACATATCACGCATGCATCTCTGAGATAGAAAAGCGAGGCGAGAAGATGCACGAAGATAGCTAGTGTGTGATTGTTTGCAACGGAGAGAGACAGCCCTATAGCACATGTCCAATAGAGGGGTGGCCAACAAGGAACAAAGGTCGAGGGGGGCACATGGAGAACATGGACGCATGGGGAGGGAGAGGGTGTGTGTGTTTGTGATACAGAGATCCCCTCGAGATCGTGAGGAGACTATATGGGTGGGAGATCAAGGGGGGGTGCGCGATAGAAAGATGCCCGAGAGAAATCGAGATAGACCATGCACGTGTTTGTGATGGAGACTAAGATTAGCTAGTCATATACATATAGGGGGGACTACGTGTGCCTACAATTGAGTGAGAGACCATCATACTTGGCTAGCTAGGCATGAGATTGTGTGTGTGCGTGTGATATGGAGAGAGAACGAGGGAGAGAGATAGAGTTTTAGATGGGACTAATGAGTGCGAGTGAGATATGCATGTGTATGTGTGACCCGGGTAGATGGAGAGTTTGAGAGAGAGGGGGGAGAGCTCCGAGACTACAGAGTGGTGCGTGAGAGAGTTACGGGCAACGAGCCAAGGAATTTGTGTGCGTACGATAAGTGCACCCAAGATATCTAACTTGGACTAGAGTATCATCCATAGTGTGCGAGAGAGACCTATAGATGGAGTATATATGCATGCGAACTAGAAAGACCCCCCCCCACACAC
Source organism: Triticum dicoccoides (assembly GCF_002162155.2). NCBI lineage: Eukaryota > Viridiplantae > Streptophyta > Magnoliopsida > Poales > Poaceae > Triticum > Triticum dicoccoides. The sequence continues at coordinate 665,874,753 of NC_041389.1, read as the reverse complement.
ACACACACAAATAGAGAGAGAGAGAGAGAGAGAGAGATGGAGAGAAAGGAAGAGGGACCAACAAGGTTTATGTGTAGGATGCGTGCGACGGAATTGAAGATTGTTAGCGAGAGAGAGGGAGGGGGAGGTCTCATTTTATGGATGAAAGACTGACATAAACCATGTTTTGATATAAATTTGCATTCAAATATTTAAATTGGAGAACATGTTGTCTGCAATCCACACATGAACGGATATATGCGTATATCAAACAAGTTCTTTAATTTGACTTTCAACATGTTCATGCAGTACTATAATACTGTACAACATGCTACTCGATTGAGGTGTTCAATTTTGGATTTAGTTCACTATTTTGACCTAGTGAACGAGCTATTTCATTGAATCGAGATATTTCATTTTGGGTTTGATTCCCGTTTTTGAGTGGGTCAACTATTTGTCATATAGTAAATCGCTAGCAACGAGCATGTAAAAACACATTACTCCTGAGCATCATCTCTCCATCTAAACAAGAAGTGGCAAGCTAATATTTCAAAATTTGATTCAAATCGACTTGGTAAGGTAGACGTGGATGCTCGTTCTCTCAAAATTTGAACGAACCGATAAACATCCTCTGCTTGGTGGAATTCGCCCGAGCAAATAAATGGGAGACGTGAAATTACCGTCCTATGTGGAACACACATCAATTGGCCCGTTGTACATCGAGGGTAGGTTCGTAACTTCACCCAAGCGCGCCTTCCCCTCGGCCGAAATGACATGTGCCGAATAATTCATAAACCATGGTCGGCAAAACACGCTCCCCTCGCTAGAAATAGCTCACGCCCACTATTTCAAAACACGCTCTCCTCGCCCGAAATCGCTCGCGCCCACTATATTTCAAAACACGCCCTCCTCGCCCGAAATCGCTCCCGCCCACTATTTGGGGAGAAGCAAAGTTACTCTACTATCCCCGACCCTCAGTACACAAACCCAAGCCGAGAAGCCTAAAGGCAGGGGTAGAACTGTAAATCCCCCTCACATTTCAGACAAATGCGTCCGTAATACATGGTTCCACTCCCCTGCCAATTCCCTCCCCCCCCATTCATACCTTGTGGGCGCCAAATCACCTTCTCCCCAAAAGCTCCCTTCTCCCGAGCCGCGAAACCTCAGCCCCTCCTCCCTGTCGCCCCCCACCGCACCAATTTCACAGGCGCCCTCCTCCCTAATGCCGGAGACGTTGTCCATTTGTCGTCGTGCACTAGGTTGTGTGCCTCTTACTCCGTGCTGCTGGAGCTGCCTCGACGATGGCCGCGTGAACCGTACCAGAGTCGATTCACCCCCGCCGTTGTTCACGGCGCTGGAGCGGCTCCAACTTCGGATCCGTCCAGAGTCCCGGTGCTGCTTCCCTGTAGCCGTCGACCGTCGTGACATCATTGTTTCCCTGCCGCCGGTCACCACCGCAACTGCGCCGGCCTCACCGACTCGGCAGCTGGACCTGCCTACTTCACCATGCCGCCAGATAGGTCGCATCCTCATCTCAAATCACTTTATTTAGGCGTCAGTTGCCTGAATTATTATTCTGGGCCAATCAATTCCCAATGGGAAGCAGCACCCCTCGAGGCGGTGGAGCTCCTAGGCTGCCGGTTGGCTGGTGTCTAATGTAAGGGTGTAGGGCCGCAAGTTCGTCACGGAAGTAGCGCTTAGATGTCTATCTTAGAGTTGCATGGGTTGAAGGTACTGCCGCCGCCGGATCTGGATGACGGGGAGTCTTTGTGGATTGGCCCGGGGGCGGCGTAACCACGACAGTGTGGTGGGGCGGGGAGCGGGGTTTTGGCCGGGGCCACGAACGGCGGAGGCAGGCTGCTCTACCGTTGGTCGCTGGCTCTTCGGGGAAGATTCCGAACAGTGTCAGCCAGGAGGCACAAGACGACCATCAAGCCATCTGACGTAGATTGGATAGTACCAAAATAAAATAAAATCATGTGACCCCAATTTAGTCTTCAGTCAACAGACGTGTGACCACTCCCATACCTTGTTGTTGATCTCTTAGTGTATTTCTAAGAGATGTTTCGTTCTTAACATTATGCATTATCTGCATCTTCAGCCACACCGTCTTCCGACTCACCGCAGCTGCTCCAACAATTTGGACATCATGCTTCTGAATATCTTATGCATTGTTATTCATCAGTATGTACTTCATATATCTACCATACCATATTTTTTTTACATTGAAGTGTTGTTCTAGTGCTCTGTTGCAATGCCATCTTAGTTTCCCAATCATACACGTGTATATTGCCTTAGTTTTTTCTGTACGTATTCCGCTAGCATACAACTTTACATTCAACTAGTGTTTTTTTACTGTGTTATCCTGTCGTATCCCTAGCTCTTACACCATACTCCCTCCGTCCGGATTACATGTTGCCGAAATGGATAAAAAAGGATGTATCTAGAACTGAAATATGCCTAGACCCATCCATTTTTTTCCGGATGGGGGGAATACATGTCAATATGTCATGCCTTTCTATTCTTCAGTACCTATTCCATCTCTCTTTTGTAGCATGTTTTATAATTGAAGCACCATTCTTCTATACAAGGCATGCAAGGGGAAGACGACTATGTTAGAATTTGAAGGGTTACAAACAATGTCTTTGCAAAAGATCCAAAGGCCAGGAGATAATAAACCAACTCCAGTTTTTATAGATACTGCTCCAGCACAGAGAAACCCAACTCCTACTGATAATAAGCAGATTCCAGTGGCCAAAGTACTAGTCCGATGTCCAGCAAAAATATGTCAACTCCATTCTAAGAAGCATGTGCGTATACTTGCATCATGAAATTATATAGCATGCTGATCATATTTTCTACATGTTTCTTACCCATCTCTCTTTTAGAAAATAAGCTTAACAGATAGAAGAATTTCTGCACTGGTATCGTCTGTGAGGAAAGATTCTTGCAGGAATTCTCTGTGCTCCAATACAGATGTAAGTACCTGTTGTATATCACTAAATTTTTACATCAGCATGTATTTTCTTAATCGGCGTGAATCCAACCTTTATCTGATCAAAGTTAGTTGTAGCAAAATGTATGATTAAAGGCCACAATGTTGATTTTTGTAAGGAAAACTGCCTGGTAGTTTTGCATCCTGAGCTACATGAGTGTACTATCTCATATCAGTGGGTTTGAATACTTTGGTTCTGCAGTGGGTTTTCAGTGTTTTTTTACTATGTTGTCCTGTCGTATCCCTAGCTCTGACATCATACTCCCTCCGTCCGGATTACATGTCCCAGTAAATGGATAAAACTTGATGTATCTAGAACTGAAATACGCCTAGACCCATCCATTTATTTCTGGATGGAGGGAATACATGTCAATATGTCATGCCTTTCTATTCTTCAGTACCTATTCCATCTTTGTTGTAGTATGTTTTATAATTGAAGCACCATTCTTCTATATAAGGCATGCAAGGGGAAGGCGGCTATGTTAGAATCTGAAGGGTTACAAACCAGGTCTTTGCAAAAGATCCAAACGCTAGGAGATAATAAACCAACTCCATTTTTCATAGATACTGCTCCAGCACAGAGAACCCCAACTCCCACTTATAATAAGAAGATTCCAGTGGCCAAAGAACTAGTCCGCTCTAGTCCAGCAAAAGAATGTCAACTCCATTCTAAGAAGCGTGTGCGTATCCTCGCATCATGAAATTTTATAGCATTCTGATCATATTTTCTACATGTTTCTTACCCATCTCTCTTTTAGAAAATAAGGTTAAATGATAGAAGACTTCCTTCATTGGGATTGTACTCGAGGAAAATATCTTGCGAGAATTCTCTGTGCGCCAATGCTGATGTAAGTATCTGTTGTATATCACCATATTTTTACACCAGCATGTATTTTGTTAATCGGCGTGAATCCAACCTTTATCTGATCTAAAATTAGTTGTAGCAAAATGTTAAAGGCGCCAATGTTGAGTTTTGTAAAGAAAATTGCCTGGTAGTTTTGCATACTGAGCTGCATGAGTGTACTATCTCATATCATGCACATTACTGAATTGTAGTGCTGCTCTGGTTGCCCATTCGTTCATTGTGTCAATGTTGCTTTCGTATTACCTTACCTGGCTGATGATAGCTGTGCCATATTGTGTTAATTTGGTGTAGGCTAGTTGGCCAAACGTTCGTTGTGTCAATGTTGCTTTCCTATTATCTGACTTGGCCAATGATAGCAATGCTAGTGTGTTAATTTGGTGCAGGCTGCTGAAGATAAGAAGACAAACTCTGAAAACAGCAAGGCAACCCCATTGTTTCTTTCCAATAAATCTAGGCCAGGTAATATGGCAATAACTCATGATTAATCCGTTTGGTTCCCCTCCTAATTTATGTTATGACACAGTGGTCGAGACACTCTCCACTATCAATAATACAAGCCTGCCAAAATTGCCATCTAAATCTGTTCAGTATCCTCTGTCTCGAATGCAACAAAAAAAATGTATGTTTGTGAACCAATTAATGGCTAAAGCAATGATGGAAATGGTGGATGAATCAGAGGTGCAGAGTCGTGCGACACAACAACTGATCAATGTTTTCAGAGATAGTGTAGCAAAGCAGCAAGAACTTGCCCACATACTTATGGGCGTCATCCATGCTGAGGTTGCAGATTGTGACGTTGTAGATCGTGAGATTTTGTTCATTTATTTGCACTGGCATCAATCTTTGATTGCCCAGTGGATGTAATTTCCTGTAATCAATCTTTGATTGCCCAGTGGATGTAATTTCCTGTAATATATGCTGGATGTGCAACGTTTTTCCCTATATGTTGTACCTTTGCTTGATCGGTTTTGGTCCTATGCATAATTTCTCATCGTAATGGGCTCAAATTATCTAATTTGGCCTAAAGACATGTACGAACTTTAGTGGGCCCATTAAGTTATTGGGCCGTTACTAGGCCGATGTTTTTTAGACAAACCAGGCCGAAATTTAATGGTCGGCCCTCTTACCTCCTGGGTCATTAACAAGCCGACATCGAAGCGGGCAACAGATGGGCCCATTTGATTTCACGGGGCGTTAACAGGCCGTTACTAAGTTCGGCCTACATATGGCCCAACCATACTGTCGGCCTTTAGCAGGCCGAAAGAGACAGTGGGCTTGTACTGGACCATGAAAAGCATGGGCCGCTAAGACGCCAAAAGTCAAGTCGCATTGTAAATGGCCCAACTATGTTGTGGGCCTTTAGCAGGCCGAAAGAGAAACCGGGCTGGTATTGGACCATGAAAGGCATGGGGCGTTAAAAGGCCAAAACTCAGGTCCAACTACAAATGGCCCAACTCATTTATGGTCCGTTAACAGGCTGAAAGGCACACAGGGCCGGGAATTGTCCCAACACTTAAATGGGTCGCTAAAAGGCCAAAACTCAGGTCCGACTACAAATGGCCCAACTGATTTATGGGCCGTCAACAGGATGAAAGACACACCAAGCCGGAAATTGGCCCAACACTTAAATGGGTCGCTAAAAGGCTGAAACTCAGGTCCGACTACAAATGGCCCAACTGGTTTATGGGCTGTCAACAGGCTGAAAGACACACCGGGCCAGAAATCAGCCCAACATTTAAATGGGTCGCTAAAAGACCGAAAGATGTACATCCTGAAAATTGGCACATCCATTGAATGGGCCGTTAATAGGCCGAAATCTCATCGGGCCGATATTGAGCCCAAATATATAGCGGGCTGTTAACGGGCTCAAACTGACGATGGGCTGCAATGGTGTCAAATCTTTAACGGGCCATTGACGGGCCGAATTGGCACATCTCGTATGGGCCGTGGGCTTAAATGGACCTGACACAAGTAGGCCTTATATGGGCCGGCCTGCTAATTTTTACTGGGTCGGCCTTTTTCACCGGAATGGGCCACTGTTGGGCCGTGCCACATGTTGACCTATCATAGGCGCCACCTGTCCAATGAGTGGATGACATATGTCCCAATAGTGAGGCAACATGTGTTTCCTCCGGCCAATGATGATTTTACACATGGAAAATCCCCATTGGTCCGGGCTATTAACGGGTTATCGGATCCAAAATCAGACCCGATAGCTTAACGGCGTTCCGTTATGGTGGATGCCATGTGTCGGTCACCCTTGACGAAAGCACTTCTGTGACACGCGATTTATCGTCATGGAAGTGGACACTTCCGTGATGATAATTTTGGTAATGTCATGGAACACTTCTACGACAGCACAGTATGACTATCTTGATTATGTCATAAAATCGTCATGGATGTACATGCATGACAAAAAACGTGACCTACTGTGACAAACACGTATCATCACGGAAGTGTATTTTTTTTGTAGTGATTAGAGGTGCTGTCACGCCTAATATGCGACCCTATCCTAAAGGAACTCGAAGGTCCCACCAAGGATAGCGGCGCATATTGGAGACGCTTTTGCAAGGTGGATATCATTACATCGTACCATTACATAATAGTTGGGGATACATACAAGAGGCAAACAATGCCACCTGAATACAACAACACAAAACATAAGAGCAACATCCGCCCACGGATGAAACACAAACAGGAACTCAAACGACATCCACCCTGCTAGCCCAGGTTGCCGACCTGGAACCTATCCCCTGATCGAAGAAGAAGCAGAAGATGAACTCCAAAACAAGTAAACATCACTCTCGCGTCATGATCATCGCAAAACCTGTACCTGCAACTGTTGTTGTAGTAATCTGTGAGCCATGAGGACTCAGCAATCCCATTACCATGGGTATCAAGACTAGTAAAGCTTAATGGGTAAGGAAAGGATAAGTGGTGAGGTTGCAGCAACGCCTAAGCATATATGGTGGCTAACTTACGCAAATAAGAGCGAGAAGAGAAGCAAACGGCACGGTCGAGTAATTAGACGTGATCAAGAAGTCATCCTGAAACTACTTATGTTCATACATAACCCAAAAACCGTGTTCACTTCCGGACTCCGCCGAAAAGAGACCATCACGGCTACACACGCGGTTGATGCGTTTTAATTCGGATCTGGTGTCAAGTTCTCTACAACCGGACATTAACAAATTCCCATCTGCCACATAACCACGGGCACGGCTTTTGAAAGTTTATACCCTGCAGGGGTGTCCCAACTTAGCCCATCACAAGCTCTCATGGTCAACGAAGGATATTCCTTCTCCCAGGAAGACCCGATCAGTCTCGGAATCCCGGTTACAAGACATTTCGACAATGGTAAAACAAGACCAGCAAAGCCGCCCGATGTGCCGACAAATCCCGATAGGAGCTGCACATATCTCGTTCTCAGTGCACAATGAATGAGACAAGCTACGAGTAAAACCAGCCCTCAAGTTTCCCCGAGGTGGCCCCGCAGGCTGCTCAGTTCGGACCAACACTCGAAGGAGCACTGGCCTGGGGGGGTTAAAATAAAGATGACCCTTGAGCTCCGGAAACCCAAGGGAAAAAGACTTAGGTAGGCAAATGGTAAAACCAAGGTTGGGCTTTGCTGGAGGAGTTTTATTCAAAGCGAACTGTCAAGGGGGTCCCATAAATCACCCAACCACGTAAGGAATGCAAAATCAAGGAACATAACACCGGTATGACGGAAACTAGGGCGGCAAGAGTGAAACAAAACACCAGGCATAAGGCCGAACCTTCCACCCTTTACCAAGTATATAGATGCATTAATTAAATAAGAGATATTGTGATATCCCAACATAACCCTATCCATCAAGGAGCAATCTTCAACTTCACCTACAACTAACAATGCTATAAGAGGGGCTGAGCAAAGCGGTAACGTAGCCAAGCAACGGTTTGCTAGGAAGGGTGAAAAAGGTTAGGGGCTGACATGGCAAATTGGGAGGCTTGATAAGCAAGAGATAGGTAGCACAGCATTGCGATAGAACGAAGCAACTAGCACAGCAATGATAGTAGTGAGATCCAGGGTAACGGTCATCTTGCCTAAAATCCCGCTAGCAAGAAGAACGAGTCCATGAAGAAGACGAACGGACGAAGACGAACCAAGCATAGACGAACGAATCCTCACGATCGCAACGAAACAGGAACTAACAAGAAGGAGCACAACCAGAAAGAAGCAAACAACAAGGTAAACACACAACACATAGACATGGCATGATGCTCAACCAAGTATGATGCATGACAAGGTTAAATGTTGTTAACATGGCAAGAGATGAAGCATAAGTAAACTAACTAATTAGGCAAGTTTAAATGAGACCGAACTATCAAACAACAATTCTGAAAAATCCCCATGTGCATATTTCAGATTTGCTACTGTTCTGCCCTATACACAATTTCAGAGTTGTTAAACATGCCAAGTAATTCTACCATGTTAATCTATGCATTTTTCTATCCCATTTACATATAAAGAACATTTAAAACCAAGCTACGGTTATTTAGTTATGAAATAAACCATTTTAGTATGTCATTTACGCAAAATTAATGGAAACAACAATTTTAAACATCTTAAACATGAATGGAAGTTGGACATTGTGAAACTATATGAAAATCTGAGCAATATGCATATATGCCATGTTTCAATCCGATGCACGATTATTTAAATATGAGCAGAGCAAATAAATGGCATTTTCTGCAATTATGCAAAACAATTATGATAATGCAACTAACATAATAAACACACGATAACAACTAAAATAAATGAAGGCATCTAGAGCATCGGTCTCGGGGCATCACAGGCGCGCATGTAGCATGTACATGTACGTACAGCGGCTAGTGTGCAAGAAAGAAAATACGGCCATGTACGTACATACGGGTGGGGTCTCGAACGCCTACTCGTGCATACGTACGGCCAGGGCTCGTGTACATGGCTGGGTCGGAACGGAGAAACAACATCGTCATCATGTTCATGGGGAGCCAACCGGCTGGGTCAGAACGGAATGCGTCGTCATGTTCATCGGAAGGGCTTGGACGGAACAGCTGATGGAAACGAGGCCTGGCGTACCGCACAACAAAGGAAATGGCCTTGTGTTCGACCGGCCACGTTCGAAACAGGATCCTGTTCACCGGGAGGAGTCTGGCGTACCGCAAAATGGAGGAAACGGACTTGTGTTGGACCTCCTACGGTCGAAACGGGGTCCTGTTGATCGGGAGGGGTGTGGCGTACCGCAAAACGGAGGAAATGGACTTGTGTTGGAGCGCTACGGTCGAAACGGGGGTCCTGTTCATTGGGAGGGGTGTGGCATACCACAAAACGGGACTCCACGGGATACTGTTCATCTCTACCGTCGACCTCCTCCAGCCTCCACGGGCTACTATTCATCCACCATCGACCTCCTCTAGCCTCCACATGCGACTGTTCATCCATGGGTTCCTGTTCATCCAGCCTCCACCGCACGCTACTCCACCGGCTACTATTCAACCAGCCCTCTCCACGGGCTCTTGTTCAACCACCCCTCCACGGGCTACTGTTCATCTAGCCCTCCATCGGCTACTGTTCATCCAGCCCTCCACGGGGTCGTCCTGTTCATCCAGCCCTCCACGGGGTCCTGTTCATCCAGCCCCAACCGGCTCGATTAATCGGGGTCCTGTTCATCCAGAGGCAACACCACGGGGTCTTGTTCATCCACCCCCACCGGGAACTATTCATCCATACCCCCCCAGCAACGCTCACTGTTCATCCAGAGGCAGCATCGATTGGCTTCAGTTAGCAGCAACAGTGAAGGAATCGCTCGATCGGATTCAGTTAACAACCATCGATTGATCGCTTGGGTTCAGTAACGTGTAGCCTGCAGTGCGATCGCTCGGGTTCAGTAGGCGAACGCCTTGCTCGGGTTCAGTTAGAGCCCAACGCCTTGCACCCACGCGCGTGCGTGTACGAGAGAAATGCTCAAACCTCTGTGCATCACTCGGCCCCGACCACCCACTATAACCGGGAACACCACAATATTTTCCTCGCCCTCGCTTCTACCACAGTTTTTCCGTCATGGACGGCCCAAAGAATGTCATGCAGCTGCGTCTCCGGCCCACCCAGGATGAAAAGCCCATTTTCTGTCATGATTTTTTGTCATAGAAGTAGGAGCCCACCACATCTATGATGATACCGGGTTTTGTCACAATTATCGTCATAGAAGTGTCATAAGTATGACAGGAAAAAAATTCGTTCGACCCAAAATGTCACGGATGTGTCTTTTTTTGTAGTGTACCTCGTGCCCCCCTGGAGCTCCACCGACCTCAACTCCAACTCCATATATTCACGTTCGGGGAGAAAAATTCAGAGAGAAGGATTCATCGTGTTTTACGATGCGGGGCCGCCGCCAAGCCCTCTTCTTCCTCGGGAGGGCTAAACTGGAGTCCGTTCGGGGCTCCGGAGAGGGGAACCCATCGCCATCGTCATCATCAACCATCCTCCATCACCAATTTCATGATGCTCACTGTTGTGCGTGAGTAATACCATCATAGGCTTGCTAGACGGTGATGGGTTGTATGAGATTTACCATGTAATCGAGTTAGTTTTGTTAGGGTTTGATCCCTAGTATCCACTATGTTCTAAGATTGATGTTGCTATGACTTTGCCATGCTTAATGCTTGTCACTAGGGCCCGAGTGCCATGATTTCAGATCTGAACCTATTATGTTTTCATGAATATATGAGTGTTCTTAATCCTATCTTGCAAGTTATAGTCACCTACTATGTGTTATGATCCGGCAAACCCCGGAGTGACAATAGTTAGGACACTTCCTGGTGATGACCGTAGTTTGAGGAGTTCATGTATTCACTAAGTGCTAATGCTTTGGTCCGGTTCTCTATTAAAAGGAGGCCTTAATATCCCTTAGTTTCCAATAAGACCCCGCTGCCACGGGAGGGTAGGACAAAAGATGTCATGCAAGTTCTTTTCCATAAGCATGTATGACTATATTCGGAATACATGCCTACATTATATTGATGAACTGGAGCTAGTTATGTGTCACCCTATGTTATAACCGTTGCATGATGAATGCCATCCGACATAATTATCCATCATTGATCCATTGCCTACGAGCTCGTTTAATATTGATCTTTGCTAAGTTACTTCTCCGTTGCCATTGTTACGATTGCTACAAAACTGCTACCGTTACTTTTGCCACCGTTATCGTTACTTCCATACTACTTTGCTACTAAATACTTTGTTGCAGATATTAAGTATTTCAGGTGTGGTTGAATTGACAACTCAGCTGCTAATACTTGAGAATATTCTTTGGCTCCCCTTGTGTCGAATCAATAAATTTGGGTTGAATACTCTACCCTCGAAAACTATTGCAATCCCCTATACTTGTGGGTTATCACTGATTTCTTCAATTATATTCCTTTTATAGCGACTCAAGTGTGTTCATCTTGCAAAAGGTAATATGCATTACTTGCCAAACATCAAGACGAATTGTTAGATTTGACGGAGAATGGAAAGATTTCAGCCGGTATCGGGTTGCATCAAGAATCTAACATAACAAGACCATGAGATACTTGTTGGGGCTCACATCTCAAAACCTTGCTTCATATATTCATAATGTGGAAAGTTGTGGTGGATGTGCTAGGAATTGTTGTGGTTGATGCTCGGGAACACACATGCCAAGGTGGAGCTAGAGGTTTTCTTAAAAAACATGGAATGCTTTGAATTCATGTTCATCATGTTGTTCTTAATAAACTTGTTGAGAAACACAAACCATCTACCCCAAGCTTTGCAAAGAAAGAATTAATCAAAATATTGATGAGGTCATGCTTTTGATCTTGGATGTGAAAGAAAGCTTGCAGGGCATGAGGGACAATGGTTGGCAGTCTTCATTTTGCCAAGCCAAGACTTTTTTGAAAAACATGATATTGATGTGCCAAACATGGATGATCTTGTTGGAACAATGGGCCAATCTGTTCGCACTAAGAATAAGGTGACTCGAATAATTATTACAAGGTTAGCATATTCAGTGTTTCCATTGATGCAACTATCACCGAGATGAATCACCGGTTTAACAAAGTTTCCACCGAGTTATTGGATTGCATGTCTTGTCTTAATGCAGCAAACAACTTTGCAAAGTTTAACATTGACAAACTTATTCGTCTTGCTGAAATTTATGATGAGGACTTCACAAAAGCCGACCGGTTGTTGCTAAGAGTACACTTCCCAAGATTCCTTATGAACATTAGGAGAAATGATGAATTTAATGGATGTCGGGATGTGTCCACACTTGCTTGATTGATGGTTGAAACAAAGAAACACGCAACTTTCCATTTGGTATATTGCATCATTGTGTTGGCACTCATTCTTCCTCTAGCCACTTCATCAGTTGAGCGGATATTTTCGGCAATGAAGATCATCAAGACAGATTTGCGCAACAAACTATTAGATGATTGGCTACCGCGAGAAAGAGATATTCAGAAGCATTCCTGATGACAAAATCATGATACAATTTTAGAAATGAGTTATTGGAAAGGACATTTGCCTCATGAGTTTAATGTGATTCCTTAGAGGTATAGATGTTAGTACTACTAGTTTTAATACTTAGTTGTGCATGACTTATTGTTGTATCACTAACATGTGTGCTAATTTGGACAGATGGCTTATGGTTGGTGACTTGAGCGAGGGAACATGGACATATATTTCTATATTTTGGTGTGGAGCTATTCTATAACTACAATACCATTAGTAGGAAGAAACATCTCATTGTACTTTGTTGTTGGTTCTCTAGTACTTTGATGCCTTGCTCTGTGAATTGTATGAACCTTTCTAGTATGGTTAAATGAATACTACATGTTTTACTGGGATAGTTTGATTACATTTGGGTAAAAGGACAAGGAGATAATGGTTGTTTAGCTATACAAATTCAAATTTCGGCTAAAAATTAATATTTTTCAAGAATCCCAAAACAACTACAATAAATTTTTAGAGTAAACTAACTAATTAGACAAATTCTAGTAGTACTCTGTGAAATTCTGGGCTTTGGACAAAAAACCCGAGACGATATTGTTTTTCTTCAAAGGAATGTGTCATTTTTTCGCCGTTAACTTTGAGCCCACCCTCCATTTTTTGTACTGGATTCTCCACTGCGCCCAGTCCATGGTTAAAACATTGAAGACTATAGGTAAAGTTGGGCATTTTGAGGAAAACAGATATGTTTACCTTTAGATAAGCCTGGTTGGCACCCCAACCACTTTTGAGTAGCTCCGCCACTCACAAACAAGACTATGTTTTCTCAACATAAAAGAAAAATTTGGTGTTTCGCCAAAAGAAAAGAAAAACGCAGTGGTCATGTAGATTAGCATTTCATCAAGCATGTAGCGTGCACCGGCTATGACGATGGGTATTACGACCGTGTTCTGAGTGCAAGACAAAGATAGTCGGAATCTTATTCTGTTTTCCATTTGTATCTGATCGCTGCATTTCTTACCACAACTATCCAACTGTATGTTTCCTCTTAAAAGGCTTAAAAAGCCCGGGACAACGCCACAAAGTTGTGTAAAATAATTGAGATGAGATAGTGGCCAGCCCTCGATCATGCACGACAGGTCGATCTTATCATCACCTTGCCCACTCGCCTTCTCGCCAGTACCGCTCCACTCAGCTACATGATAACCCACAAGTATAGGGGATAGTAACAGTTTTCGAGGGTAGAGTATTCAAGCCAAATTTATAGATTCGACACAAGGGGAGCCAAAGAATATTTGCAAGTATTAGCAGCTGAGTTATCAATTCAATCACACCTGGAACTTAATTATCTGCAGGAAAGAGATTGATAACCCACAAGTATATGGGATCACAACAGTTTTCGAGGGTAGAGTATTCAACCCAAATTTGTAGATTCGACACAAGGGGAGCCAAAGAATACTTGCAAGTATTAGCAGTTGAGTTGTCAATTCAACCACACCTGGAGCTTAATTATCTGCAGTAAAGTGATTAGTAGCACAGTAATATGATAGTTTTGATAATGGTAGCAGCAGCAACAGTAACGGTAACAGCGATAGCAGTGATTTTGTAGTAGTAACAATAGCAGTAGCTGGAGTAGTAACTTAGCAAGAACAATATAAGGTAAATTCGTAGGCATTAGATCGGTGACTCGTTGGATCATATTCATCATGAGATAGTTATAACCTAGGGCGATACGACACTAGCTTCAATTCATAAATATAATGTAGGTATGTATTCCATAAATAGTCATACGTGTTTATGGAAAGAACTTGCATGACATCTTTTGTCCTACCCTCTCGTGGCAGCGGGGTCCTATTGGAAACTAAGGGATATTAAGGCCTCCTTTTAACACGCGGTGAATACATGAACTCCTCAAACTACAGTCATCACCGGGAGTGGTCTCGACTATTATCACTCCGGGGTTGCCGGATCATAACACGTAGTAGGTGACTATAACTTGCAAGATCGGATATAGAACATGGATATAATGGTGATAACAAAAACGATTCAGATCTGAAATCATGGCAGCCGGGCCCAAAGTGACAAGCATTAAGCATGACAAAGTCATAGCAACATCAATCTCTGAACATAGTGGATACTAGGGATCAGGCCGTAACAAAACTAACTCAATTACATGATGAATCCCATCCAACTCATCACCGACCTGCGAGCCTACGAAGGAATTACTCACTTCCGGTGGGGAGCATCATGGAATTGGCGATGGAGATGTGTTGGTGATGATGAAGATCGAAGATCCCCCTCTCCGGAGCCCCGAACAGACTCCAGATCTGGCCTCTGTATGAAGAACAGGAGACGGCAGTGACTCCGTCTCGTGAAACGCGATAATTCTTTCTCCCCGATTTTTTTCTGGAAATATGTGATTTTATAGCGTCGGTTTCAGGTTCATCGGGGCCACCAGGTGGGGACAACCCACCTAGGCATGCCTGGAGGGGGTGGCGCGCCTTGGTGTGTTGTGCCCACCCAGGTGCCCCCCTCCGATTGTTCTTGGCTCTAGATATTTTCTTTTATTGTATAAAAAATCCTCGCAAAGTTTTCTTCCATTCCGAGAACTTTTATTTCTGCACAAAAACAACACCATGGTAGTTCTACTAAAAACAGCATTAGTCCGGGTTAGTTTCATTCAAATCATCCAAATTAGAGTCCAAAACAAGAGGAAAAGCGTTAGGAAAAGTAGATACGACGGAGACGTATCAACTCCCTCAAGCTTAAACCTTTGCTTGTCCTCAAGCAATTCAGTTGATAAACTGAAAGTGAAAAAGAAAAAACTTTTACGAACTCTTTTGCTCTTGTTTTATAAATAAGCTTAAACAACACCCAGGTTTTCAGCAAAGATTATAACTAACCATGTCGACTAGAACTCTTAAAAATTATATTAACTCATATCAATGACATAACCAACTAGAGAGGAATAATAAGATATCTCAAACAGCAACACGTTGTCAAAATAACCATGATATAATATGACAATAGTGGTATCTCGCTAGTCATTTCTGAGACCGCAAAACATAAATGCAAAGCACCGCTAAAGTTCAAGCAGCGACTAGACATTGTAATTCATGGTAGAAAAGATCCAGTAATGATGCACCCAACATTAGCTACACACAATGCATCAGCATGACAGCAGTGCTCTCAGGTTCTGGCGCTTATTTGAGAAGGTGATGACACAACATAAAAGTAAATAGATAGCCCCTTCACAGAGGGAAGCAGTGATTTGCAGAGGTGCCAAAGCTCAAGTTTTTAAAACAGAGGTAAATAAAATTTTGAGACATGCATCCTTCTCATGTACTTCATGACCATCAGTTATCAATATCTTCCATGCTAAATACGCTAGTGGCGGTTCCCAAGTGGAAAAGTAATGGTTATGCCTTCATTGGGAGTTTTTGTTTGATTATTTGAGAGATCAAATTTTTTTTGCAGTTTGGGACTGGGCATCCCTATTGCCGCCCTTTTCTCGTGCAATGGAAGTGAATAAACACTCGACCTGAAAATAACCCGCTTAGCATGGAAGATACCGACTACCTCCTCTCGTTCCATGAACGATCCAGGCACACAAAAAGGATTTTTCTTTTGGAAATTTTTAGACATGACACATGCAAATTTACTTAGGACGGCAGGGTAATACCGCATATAGGTAGGTATGGTGGACTCGTCTGGAATAACTTGGGTTTCAGGTTTTTTGATGTACAAGCAGAGTTCCCACTTTAGTACAGGCGAAGGCTAGAAAATAGATTGAGAATCGACCAGCTAGAGAGCAACAATCGTCATGAACATGCATTATGCATAAGTAACATTGGATAGTAGCATGAGTAGGATATGAACACCATGAACGTAAATATCATAAAGGCTATGTTGGTTTTGATTCAACTACATGCATGAACATGTGCCAAGTCAAGCCACTCGAACATTCAGAGGAGGGTACCACATCATCATACTATATTACAATCATTTTAAGGCAATGTTGATATTCAAGATAAGTCATTATTCACTCCTAGCTACTTATGCATGGCATGAGGAACTATAATCTCTAATTGTCATTGCAAACATGTTTGATCATAATAAGCTGAATCATGAATACTAGGTTAAACATATTTACAAAAACAAAACAAATCGAGTTCATACTCGTTTCTCTCTGCCACGGCCAGTTCATTGAATATCGTCGTTATTGCCTTTCACTTGCACGACCGGACGATTTAAAAATAATAATAGTGCAAGAGTGATTTCGAGATATCACATTCGTGCCGGTGCGGGGGTGGGGGTGCGGGGGCTTGCAACTACTTTTTGCAGAAAAACTTGCGGCTACTTGAAAATATAGCATGAACTCATGGGCCGTGGCTCTGGAAGGCTCAGCATATCCTCCAATGTTCAGCACATCATCCATGGTAATTACGATGGCTAGATGGGCGTCTTTATGTCTCGCTTCTAACAGAGGGAAGCCCCGCGTCGGGACGCGCCAGATGGGTTGGCCCAGCCGCACGGGAGGGCATGGCCTCTTTTCTTTTTTTATTTTCCATGTATTTTGATTTTATTTTTTTACTTTCATTTATACTTCCAAATATTCTAAATAAGTATATTATAAAAACACTTCCATAAAACATTTGAAGAAATTGTTAACCAAGTATTTAAAAAATGTTGAATGTGTATAAAGAATATGGTTCACATGTGTACGAAAAATATATACAAAAAAATACAACGTGAGTAAAAAGTTTGTGTATTTAAAATAATTTAATCAAGTATTGGTAAAAATGTTACAAGTATTTTAAAAATGTTAGTGGAGCACTTGAAAATGTTAAGTGTGTATAGAAAAATGTTGACAATGCATTGATTTTTTTAATCTTGTATTGTATGAAAAAATGTTAAACTTGTATTTGTAAAATGTTAAACAAGAATTTGAAAATGTTAAATGTATATATAAAAATGTTGAGCATTTATTAAAAATGTTAGTATTGCGTTTGAAAAAAAAATCACGCATCTGAAAATTATTAAATGTGTATGGAAAAAATGTTGACCATGTGTTAAAAAATATGTTGATCTTGTAATTTAAATTTTTTAATTAGGATTTAAAAATGCTTAAAAGTGTGTATAGAAAAAAATATTGACCATATATTCAAAAAATGTTAATCAAACATTTGAAAAATGTTGAACTCGTATGTGACAAATGTTCGATGTTTCTTTGAAAAATGTTCTTGATGTATACGAAGAAGTAGAACGAAAATCAAAAGAAAAAGAAAGAAAAGCAAAAAAAACAATGAAAAACGAAAAAGAAACCAAAGGAAAAATAGCAATACAAATCCGAAGAAACAAATGCAAAAAGAGTGGAAAAACAATGAAAACCGATAAAGAAATAAAGAAAAACAGAAAACATTGAAACTAATAAATGAACAAAAAACAAATAAAAAAGAAGGAAGATTAGAAAGAAAAGGAAAATGGATAAAAATCATGGAAAACAAAAGGAGACACAAAGAATAACGAAAGAAAAAACAAAAATCTGAAATACAACGACGGAAAGAAAAGAAAACCGAAGAAGAGATAAGAAAACTAGAAAAAACAAAAAAAATGAAAAAAACGGGTCTTTTCCCTCAAGTAGAGGCCACGCCTCCTCTGTTACCACGGGCTCGACCTCTGCGTGATGGTAGCAGCACCTCGCACTACCTAGTCGAGTTGGGATCGATCACGTGTGAGGTGTTACTGTAGCCACTTAACGCGAGAGATCCTTCCTTCTCGCATGAAGCGAGATATAGTCATCACGGTGGCTATCTTTCCAACCTTAAAATAACATCGAATAGTTATGGACTCCATCTTCATAGGCAGATGAAAATACAGCGGGAAGGTTCCCTTCCACTTCTTCTCCTAGTGCATTAAACCGTTCTTCTTCCGTCTAACAGCCCGCTCGGCGCAACAACGGTGATTGTTCTTGTTGGGCCCTGCGTCTTCCTACGGGCAAAATCGTGTTCTAGTCCAAGACCAAGACTGTCGGCATCTTGTTTGTTGTATTTGTTTCCTCAACAATTGGCATGAGATATATAGTATTAATTTACGAAAAGGACTCGAAAGCCGGGACAAAAAGCGCGCAAAATGATTGAGACGGCAGATTACAAGTGGCGCCCCAACCCAGCATGATGCTCCACACATCAACATGTTCTCACTTTCTCTCCACTGCGCCGCTAGAGAAGTGAGCCCAACCAAAGAAACAGCACTGATAGGAGATAAAAAGAAGAAGCCAAATAGCAATAGCAATGGTGCGAGACACACACAGACGCGACGTGACGCGCGCAGGGCGCAACAAGTCGTTGTTGACGCCGCACTCCCACCTCACCTCGCCTCACATAGTCGCAAGGAAGCAATGAAAAGCACAGGTGAGGTGCGTGCGTGACACACATGATCTCTGCGTACGCCCTCTGAAAGATACGCCGGTGAACCGGTGAAGGACAGCGACCTCCTACCACACCGCAGCTTCTTTAACCCACAAGCTTTCTGTCCACTATATGCCTACACAACATACATACATACTGCATGACTTACCATCTGAGACCCATGAAAAGCCATCGAGATACGAGGTGTCGACCCGTTGGCTGGGCAGCTAAGGTTGCTGCCAGCCCACCCGAATTCAAGTCCCGACTAGAACGCGTGGTGCTCACAGAGTTTCTTCTATAAAAAAATTCCAACGAGGGTTAGCCCTTGAGTTGGTCTCATTTTTAAGTACTCTTGAAAAGCCATCGAGATACGGAAAATTCCTTCACTCACGTAGGGAACTGAAACATCTCTCCTGAAGCTAGCTCACAGGTTCCAAACGAGCTCTAACTTGAGAAGAACGAGACATAAGTTTTGATACATACAAAACTAATGATATAGCTAGAAGGTGATGGATATGTTAAAATTGTGATAAGAGGAGCACGACGGAAAGCTATAGCTAAAGACACAAGGTGACAAGAGCAATCAAAAGCGACCTCCACATATTCATTTGGCAGGGGGGTTTGTCTGATTCAATGGACCTTCTAGCTATTGCTCCTCCTTTCTTTCGTGAATGATGAAAGCTAGTGCAATCGCCACCGTGTTGTTTTGTTCCTAAAAAACAAAAATTAAAAGCACAACAGAACGAGCTAACTTTTTTTAGGGGACAGGCGAAGGAACACAATTATTGGGAGTGATGCGATCATGCTCGGCCCCCATATGCATTGCTTCACGGTTCTTGATCCATCTTGGGTCACTCACTCACAAGTCACAGCACTTGTGTGGCTGATGATAGATGTATTCGCAAAAAAAAATATGAATGATAGATGTGCTAGCTGATGTGATTTTTTTTCTGTCACCATTTTTCAGAGCTTTGATCTATTATTACTCTCTCCGATTCTTTTTAGTCTGCATATAAGATTTGATCAAAGTCAAGCTTTGCAAAGTTTGACCAACTTTGTAGAAAAATACATCAGCATCTACAATACTAAAGCTATATGACATGAAAATTAATTTCATGATGCATCTAACAATGTTAATTTCATATTGTGAATCTTGATAGTTTTTTTTATAAACTTAGTCAAAGTTAACAAAGTTTGACTTTGACCAAATCTTATATGCAGACTAAAAAGAAACGGAGGAAGTACCTCCTAAATAAGCTATAATCAGGACTTATCAGGAGTGTTCACCTACCAATCTTACCTAGCATCACGTGTGCATACATGTGGCCATTCATCAGCAATGCTAGTACCACGGTGCATCCCGAAAAGGATCCTTGTAACCAACTAAATTCCCACTGGCCGGGTGGCTGGATTTCATCAATAATTTGGACGTACTTTAGCTAAAACACGCTACACTGGACTTTTAAAGGCAATCCACGTGAACAGGCCATTAGCTTGTTTATTTATGGTTTGTAGGGGTGTGGATCGATTCGGTGGTCGCTGTGCAAGCGTTAGGTAAAGCTAGCTTAGACTTTCACTCATTGCAACACACTAATTTAACTACTCCTTTGACTTTTCATGGCAACGCAAGCGACGTTCTGATTAGACGACAACTGAAGCGTGGGACCGAGGATTTTGGGAGGACATAATAATTTTCACGTGGTACACATGTAGGAGCACAAGTTTCTACAAAAGGCAAAAAAATCACCAGGAAAATATTTAGGGTTCCTACTAGATTTTTGAAGAATTTAGATCCTTAGCATCTAAAGTACTCCATCCGTCCCAAAATTCTTGTCTTAGATTTGTCTAGATAGATGTATCTAATACTAAAACGTGACTTGATGTATCCGTATTTAGACAAATATAAGACAAGAATTTTGGCACAGAGGGACTACGTGGGTAGTTTTATTCACATGATTGCAATCCTTAGATATTTTTCCATAGGATTAATTTGTACTCTATTTGAAGGGAAATTTACATCCACACAAACCTCTTTGTAGAATTCTTTTGTAGTTTTTTTTGTGCTATCAAACACTCCTTCATCCAAATTCATGTACTTTTCTTATTCCTGTGGGATTCAAGATGACATAAAACTCTAATTCTGCATTTTCTTTTCTATTCGTGCGTTTTAAGAAATATGTGAACCAAAGAGGCCTGGAGCAAGAGTTTCTCAAGAAAGAAAATGATTCATGTAAAAACATGGAGAAGTAGGAAAAATATAATACCACACTATGGATGCTTCACAAGAATATGAAAAGATCATGAATGGAGAAGCTATGCGCACCATTCGCCACTTTCTGTATGAACTTATTTTTCAGATATTTTATGAAATCAGGATTTCCTTTTGATGGGATTTTTTATCTCTCCAAGTTGCACCCCTAAATGTTTCATGGATGTTTCATTGTACCCTCCTCCGTTTGCCAGAAACAGACCATTACTTGGATAAAGCAAGAAACCTCAAGCTGTTTTTATGCGTTTTTCGATCTTCAAATTAATTTCTATAAGAGCGAACTTTTCACTTTCTATTAGGTTGTAGACTCGGCATTCAAGCATAATATTGGAAAAATAGACCGACGATCAAATCGGTGACCCTGTCGGTTCAGGTTTTCACTGACTGGACAGTATTTCACTGTTTCATTTGATCTTTCTCAAGTTTACACCTCCAAAACATTTCAAGGAGGCTTCAAGTTCATGCCCGTCCATTAGCTTGACAACATATCTTTATTCATTCAGTTTATCTAGTGATGGGATTAAATAGGATTGTGGGCATGTTAATTCTCAGACAAAAGGGGGTTACGCCCTATTGAAAAAAGAAATAGAAGTTTCTGAAAAAAGGGAAAAATCCTCAGAAAAATATTTAGGGTTCCTTTGATTCAAAGGAATTTCACATGATTTTTGAAGATTCTGGATCCTTAGAATCAACGTGGGTAGGTTGATTCACATGATTGGGATCCTTAGATATTTTTCCATAGGATTAATTGGACCCTAATTGAAGGGAAATTTCCATCCACTCAAACCTCTTTGTAGAATTCTTTTGTTTTTTATGTCTATCAAACACTACTTCATCCAAATTCATGTACTTTTTTATTCCTATGGGATTCAAGATGACATAACACTCTAGTTTTGCAAAAAAAAAACACATTCATGCGTTTTGAGAATACTGTTAATCAAAGTTACCTGTAGGGGGAAGAGTTTCTCTAGAAAGATAAACAATTCCTGTAAAAACATGGACAAGTAGGAAAAAGGTAATACCACACGGTGGACGCTTCGCAAGAATATGACAAGATCCTGAAGAGACAAGTATGTGCACCATTCACCACTTTCCGCGGGAACTTACTTTTTAGAACTTGTTTTGAAATTGTGATTTCCTATTGACGAAATCTCAAGATGATATGTCGGCCCAGTCTCTCGGAGGTGCTCATAGGGGTAGGGTGTGCGTGTGTGCGTTCATAGGGGTGAGTGTATGTGCGTGTATATGAGTGCCTGTGTCTGTACCGATGCTAAAAAATACATTTTGCGGACGCTTCAAGAGTGCACTCTCCTCCGTTTTCCCAAAACATACCATGATTTGGATAGACAAGAAACCTCAAGCTGATTTTATGCGCTTTTCAATCTTAAAACTAATTTATATATGAGCAAACTCTTCACCTTATATGTGGTTGTAGACTTGGCATCCGATCATAATTCTGAAAAACTGGCGATGATCGAATCGAAGACCCTACCGGTTCAGGTCTTCACTGGTTGGACCGTTAGTTCGCTGCTTCATTTGATCTTTCTCAAGTTTACACCTCCTAGACGGTTCGAGGACGCTTCCAATGCATGCCCTCCATTATCCCGTCAACATGTGTATATTCATTCGGGTAATGTAATGACTTTTTTTTTCGAGGGTACGCCAAAGGCGTACCATAGCTTTATAGGAGAAAGAAAGTATGTACAAGAGAGTTACAAGGTAGCTAGTTAGAGATCACAAGACGATCCTAACATAGCCAGACATCCACTCCGAAGGTCTAACACTATTCCTCACTAACTACATGATCTCCAAAAGCTCCTGTTGCGATCCAGTTCCTAAGTTCGTCGAAGATCGCCTCGGCCGTGCCCCACTCGTTTAGGATGGAATGGCTCCCAAACACTCTACCATTGCGTCGCTTCCATAGACTCCAGCAGATGAGCATGACAACCGCATCGAAACGTTTCCTGGATCCCTTATAGATACGTTTCCTAGTCGCTGACCACCATGGCACCAAACTATCCGAAGCGTTAGGGCAAAGATGGGATCCAAGTGCATCCTGCACATGCACTGCACAGGTACCAAACTTGTCGTGCAAACACGCACTGCAACAAGATATGGTCTACCGTGTCTTAGTCTTGGTCGCATAGAAAGTATGCGGAAGTTTGGTCTTGCAGACCATGGCAGACTCTCCTATCTGCGGTCCACAGACGGTACTGTACAACAAGCCACATGAAGATCTTGCAAGCAAGCGGCGTCCAGCACTTCCAGATAGCCGAGAAAGAATGAAAACGGATCCCGCCTTCGCAGAGCATCTTATAAGCAGAGGACGCGGTGTATGTCCCATTGTTGTTCCAGGCCCAAATTGGCTTATCTTCAGCCTCCGGATCAAGTTGTACGTCCATGAGAATCTCCCAAAGGGTGATGAACTGGGTGAGCCCCTCCGTACAAAGTGCTCCAACGATGTCACTGGCCCAGTCGTGTGAGTTCAGGGCATCCAGAAGACTTCTCTTGTTGCGCACTTGCGGCCGTACCCGAGCCACCACGAGGGGAGCAATGTCGTTAATGGTGGCACCGTTACACCATCTATCCTTCCATAATAGGATTTTGCGCTCCTCCACCAATCTGCCATTTGACCAGGCTCTTGAATGCAGCAGTCACCTTTTTATCCATAACCAAGTTGAGGCCCTGCCAAGGCCTCGTCCTGTCCGTACGCCTCAACCACTCCCATCTCAATCTTAGGGCAATCCCGTGTTTGTAAAGATCAATCACACGCAGTCCACCGAGCTGCTTCGGGCGACAAACCCTTCTCCAGGAAACAACGCACTTTCCACCATGAACCTCCTCGGAGCCAGCCCAAAAAAAATGCACGGCAACCTTGGTCGACACGCTCCAAGCCCATTTGGGGGCCTCCGCAATCATCAGATGATGAGTAGCGCGTGCTCTCATTACTTGGTTGACGAGGATGAGACGACCGGGCCTGGTAACTAGGCCTCTTTGCCAGCCAGGAAGGATGTGCAACACCATATCGACAACTGACTGCCATTCGGACCTTCTAAGTTGCTTGATACTCGGCTGTAATCCGAGATACTTGCAGCGGAATGCTCCAATCTTCCAAGGCAAAGCACTTTTGACGAGCTCCTCATCTTCAGCCTCCGAACGGATCATGATGGCAGAAGATTTGGCATAGTTCACTTTTAATCCAGAAGCAGCCCCAAAGATGTCGAGGGCCTCTTTCACAAAATGCAGATCTGCAAGGCCAGGTTTGATGAATAGAACTACATCATCCGCATATAAGGATGGCCGCTGCAGCGGAGTGCAATATCTCATGTTACTTAGAACTCCATAGTCATGTGCTTTGATGACTATCTTTGTAAGGACGCCCATGGCGATAACGAAGAGTAAGGGGGAGATCGAGTCCCCTTGTCTTAAACCTTTAGCATGCATAAACTTAACACCTGCAGATCCATTGACCACCACTCTAGAGCTGGTCGAGGTGAGCAAAGTAGCAATCCAAGATATCCATATGTCCGAGAAACCCTTAGCATGCAGCACCTCGAAAAGAAAAGGCCAAGATAGGTAATGTAATGACATGATTAAATAGAATTGTGGGCATGATGGTTCTCAGGCGAAAGGGGGATTCTGCTCTATTTGATTATTAAATGAAAAAAGAAATACCCATACAATGATAAATCCATGCAAGCATATATTTTACTCCTATATAAGAATCCGGCCTAGGACCAAGAATTGGCAGGCCCCCATCCGTCGCAAACCTTTGGCACGTTTACATTTTCCACTCCTCAAGTCAAGTGGCCGTGGGGAGGGATGACAATGAGGCGCGTGTTGACTTTGTCAACACAAGGCTCCATGCTAATATTCTACTCGATGTTTCTAGAAAAACAAATTCCTTGAGTCCCCACGCTGCTAGTACACCGTAGAGCCTTGACAGAAGCGAGCGGGGTGGTTGGCTATGGCTAGTTAACCACCGGCCGGCGACGTGACCTTACACGAGAAGAGAAGGGCCGGGAGGAGAGGTCAACATCTCACGTCTCCCTCCGGCGCGAAAACTGACGCCCCCTGCTGGCCGTGCGAGGCACGCCCCCTTTTTCTTCTTCTCGCGGCGACCTCGGCGCGCGACGACCGACGCCATCAGCCGCCTGCTCGCTCGCGTACATCTTTTACAATGCCTCCCGCACGCCGGCACGTGTTCCCCGTCCGCGTCGGCGGCGAAGAAGATAGAGTCGAATCTGCGCCGCATCGGTCGGTCGGTACGGCGCCGAATTTCACTCTGGGACCTCAGCGCGGAGTACAGACCGTGGTGGCCGGTGACGGCGATGGAGAAGGAGAAGGAAGCACACCACCGGCCCGAGGGGAGGGAGCGGAACGGTACGCGGGCGCCGGAATAAGGTCGTGCGTGCCAATGCGACGGCCTCCCTGCGTGGCCACGTCGCGCCGGAGCGGGAGCGCACGACGGCGGCGGCGGAAGGGGAGAGCGCTTGCTTCGAGCCGGGCCGGTGGCGGGGGGGGAGGAATAAAGAAGGCGATGGATGCCGTGGGCGTGGAGTGGATAGATGCCGCGTGAGCGCGCTGCGGCTGCATATTCTTTGGTTCGTTTGTCCGCCAACTGCCACGGGAGAGGACAGAGGGGACGCGGGGCCCGGCGCACAGCGGAGCACGAGGCTGAAACGAAACGGAATGGATCGAGTCGCGGCCCCCACGTCCGTCTTGGGCCCACTCCCGGGCCTTCCCCCTCCACCACCCAATCCAGTCCAGTCAAATGCGCCCACTCGCCCCTGCCCGTAGATAATCACACACACGGAAATAAAATAAAACTTTGAGAGGATTTGGCTAATCGTCCACCGTCCAAGTGTCCCCCGCCACCTCCTGCTCAACACTTCACCTTCACTTTTTTTTCCGGGTACATTTCACCTTCACTTCACCGCCACCGGAGACGGCCACCGGATGAAACCCATTGAGGCATCATTTTTTGAAAACACTAGAATCACAAAATGCTCACAAATAAACACACTCATCTCTAAAGGCCTCTTTGATCCCTCCCAGGTTTGTGAAACACAAGAATACAAAACACACTACATAACAGAATACTACAAGACACATGAAAGACATATGAACAGTGGCTTGGATGGAACACGAAAGAAGTGCCTCAACCCTACGAGGCCATTGAATCTATAAAAAAGGAGGTTGGAGTGGATGTTCAAAATCCTACGTAAAACAATGCATACGAATCCATTCCATATGAATTTGCGTCATGTCGTTCCTTTGATCCGGAGACAATCCTTAGATTTTTCTTTTTCAAAGGATCGGAATCCTACAAATTCATGCAATCCAAAGAGGGCCTAAAACAGACGGTCATACAAGGCCTCCCACACATATGATTTTCTATGGCGAGCTTTGCATAGAGTACAGAAATATACAAGGCCTCCTTCGAACATGTCAAACGCAGACAGGCCACCCCACCACAGATCATCGTCTCCACCCGATCAACCACGCCACAACCGTTACACGTACGTCGTGCTGCGCCGAAAGAGGGGAGACCCCCTAGTACACCCGTGATAGCCGACTATCGGGCCCTTGACACGACCCGACATACCTGATGTCATCACCATTGTAGAAAAAACCACACCGCTTTCTATATCCATAACAATTGTCTCGTCATGCCCACACGCCACAAGCCACCAATCCACGTCAGTATCCCACGTAACATTAGCACCGATTAGGGACACATGTACTAATATCCTCAGGCGGTGGCGATTTCTTATCGATCTGTATATAAAATACATTGCCATTACTCGACGGATATGTATCACATAAGCAAAGATATACACACACCGCCATTACCCGAAAAAAAATATAGCACATACATCAAGTGGGGAATTTTGATCGATCTACATATAAATGCATTGCTGTTATTGGGCAAACACAGATCCCACAAAAGCAAGATTCACCATTAATCGACGAATATGTCAACAAGTTAAGTGGTGAATTTGGATCAATCCAGACGTAAATACATCGCCGAGACTCGACAAAATACATCACAGAAGCAAACCTATAAAATACACCAGCATCCGGAGAATAGATCACACACGTCAGGTGGTTGATTCGGATTGATCCACATATGAATACATTTTTGTTACTAAACTAACACGTATCACATAAGCAGACATATAAAACAAATCACCCCTACCCCACGAACATATCACACACGTCAAAACAACGAATTTCGACCGATCTATGTGTAAATGCATCACCGTTACTCGGCAGATACATGTCGCGTAAGCAAATATTCGGCCGATCCACACACAAATGCATCATCGTTACTCGACAGATACATACCACACAAGCAAAACATGCAAACACACACTGCCGTTACTCGACGAACATATCACATTCCTCAGACGACAAATCTCATCCAATCTACGCACAGAATGCATCGCCATTACCCAACAGATACATCACACAACAAAGCTACTACTAATAACCAGGAGATTTGGATCTCAAGTCCCATGGAAAAGAAGATCTTTTGATCAATGGTGGGGGCTGGAGGAGGACCATGGTGGAGTGGAGGCCTTGTGAGTGAGGGAGGGAAGAGATATTTTGGGCGGGCCATGGGGGCGGGCGCATCCCGTGGTACGCACACGGGGGGACGCATGGCATTTCGCCCACCAACTTCCTCCTCCCCAGCTTTATACCCCGCGCCTATAAAGTTTCTGCCCACTGCGGCTCTGCTCACCCCGACGATACCTTCCCCTCCCCTTCCTCCCTTCCTTTCCCCCCGCACCACCGCCGCGACGGCGACCCCCCAGCCGCACGCCGAAGCGACCCCCTCCGCCCCGACCGCGTCCGTCTAGGGCTAGGGTTTCCGCCTCCTCTCCGCACCCCTAGCCTGCTCCACGCGGCGCGCCCGTCCACGCCGCAGCCCCGCGGATTCCTCCCCCCCTTTTCAGCTCAAAATCGCCGCTTTTCCGCTCGGTTCTTGGGCACGAATCGGCCATTGATTTCCCCTGGTTATCCGAGGTTTCCCCCTGATTTCTCGGGGCGCGAGCGGGGGCCTTCCGAGGCGATTGGTGCTCTGGAGCAGTCTCTTGCCCGCCGCGGGTTCGGGCGTTGCGGCTGCTGAAGGCCTCGCCGGTTTTTCCATGAGCGCGCGCCGGGGTCTCGGTCGTCTGGGCGCGCGCGCGGGGTGCTCGTGTTAATGCATCGGCTGACCTGCGGCTGCAAGTTCGCCGACCCCGACACGGTCGTCCCCTCCGCGGCGGCGGCGTCGCATCGCGTGCGGCCGGACACCATGAGCTGCGGCAGCGACGGGTGCAGGGACGGCGGCGGCGGCGAGGGGTTCGGGCGGTCGCGGCCGAGCAAGGTCGCGGCCGACGACTCGGTGGAGCCCGCGCGGTGCTCGGACGCCACCTCGCCGCCGGGGTCCTGGATTGACAGGAAGCTGCTGGTCGATCCCAAGATGCTGTTCGTCGGATCCAAGATTGGGGAGGGCGCCCACGGCAAGGTCTACACGGGCAAGTAAGTGGATGAACGTTTATGACCATAACCCGTGCATAGTGTTTCATACTACGTGTTTCAGCCGAAGGTCGGCAGTACTTGCATCAACTGCCCCAGCCAGATTTGAATTTATGTTCCTCAGCTTTAGTACTACTAGCAGCTGTCCAATCCAAACTAATGGGTGTTATTGCAAAAAGTCCAGGAGTTATGTATCAACGAAGTAGGGGGTAAGAGTTGGTATGATTTTAATTTGTTCACCTCCAACTGTGCCTGAATGTACAAGGTGTACGTACAGACACAACAATCGGCAAAATTGCATAATATGCTTGAGAGCCGCTTTAGGGTTATCATTTAATCGACGGCAGTATAACCCCCAATGACCTGATTTATTTTGTGCTTAATTTAGCTATGCCAGTCTGCTATTCCTGCTGTGGTCAAGGATTCTGAATTTTGTGTAAGTTTGCGTCTTGTTCTAATACTTGCACAGAGTTGGTTCTCAAATTTGTTTATGTTTCAATGTACAACACGGGTGTATATTAACAAATAAAACCATTTTCTTCTGCTGCTAATTGTTGATGTTCTCACAAGTTGAGCTGTCAGCCTGACATTCTTGTCCCCCCAAGAAGAAACCTATGCTGTTTGATTATATTCTATATTGTGGTTTTGTTTTGTCCATGTGGATACTCTTACTCTTGCTGACTTGCATCAGTAATTAACTAGTTTGTGTGTATGTTTTCCAATAGGTATGGTGATCAGATTGTAGCCATAAAAGTTCTCAACAGTGGCAGTACCCCCGAAGAAAAAGTAACACTTGAAGATCGTTTCATCCGAGAAGTCAATATGATGTGTAAAGTGAAACATGATAATCTTGTGAAGGTACATCCTTGCCTGAATGACACATTACTGTGTCTAATCTGATCTTAGCATAGCCATTGCTAACTACTCCTAAATCATTAATTTTCTTGTGTCCTTCTTCTCACAAAAAAATTCCGCACTTCTACAGTTCATTGGAGCCTGCAAGGAACCATTGATGGTGATTGTAAGTGAGCTGCTACCAGGGATGTCGCTGAAAAATTACTTGAACAGCATCCGGCCCAGCCAACTAGATATCCATACTGCATTAGGCTATGCACTCAACATAGCTCGTGCAATGGAATGTTTACATGCCAATGGAATAATACACAGAGACCTGAAACCTGGTATGTGTGCTTGGACTGTTTGACTTCTCCTGTTGCATCTCCAGTTTTTTCCTTTACGTGCATAGTAAGTTGCATTTCTGTTGGTGTAAACAATACCGATACCGGGTGGTATATTTACCAAGTTTTTTTGGAAGATGTCAAAACATGGGTACACAATATACGCTTTAAAGTTCAAAGCTAAGAAATTGTATCAGGCATATATTTCTGTGTCAAAGGCAAGAGCACGTGCATTGAAAGAGAAGCATCTTGGCCGGTTAATCATTTAAAAATTTCAGTAAGATGTTTCTGCATCTAATTCTTGAATGTTCCTATCTCCATATCCATGGTATCCACTTTATTCCCGTTCATGTTTGTTCCACGATATGTTTCTTTCGCCCTCTCAGTCTTACCCTTCTGTTTTACTTGCTTTAACTTCTAGGTTCTTCCAGTAGTTGTTTTGTTCCTTTCTGTCAAAGCTGTTCTGTTACACTCTTTATGCTTTTACAGTGTCCTAATAAATGTTTTTTGTGTGTGCAGATAATTTGTTGCTTACTGCAAACCGTAAGAAGCTGAAGCTTACTGATTTTGGACTTGCACGAGAGGAAACTGTGACTGAAATGATGACGGCTGAAACTGGGACATACCGATGGATGGCCCCAGAGGTTGTAAATCACTCTTTTCTGCACTAGCTAGTCAACATTAATAAATTATGAGCTGAAGCCAGAATAAAATCTAGAGTTGATGCTTGAAATTATACTTCTATTGTATGCCCACTTGATAATTTCCTGGCTGCAGTTTCTAGAGTTACTGATTTCGGGATCGTCTATACAAAGAGAAATCAGATGCTCTAGCACTGATCTCTGTGATTCCAAAACCTGACTCGTTGTCTTATGCTTTTGTAGTTATACAGCACTGTCACACTTCAACGTGGTGAAAAAAAGCACTACACAAATAAAGTGGATGTGTACAGCTTTGGCATCGTCCTGTGGGAGTTGCTGACCAATAAAATGCCATTCGAAGGCATGTCGAATCTACAAGCTGCATATGCTGCTGCTTTTAAAGTAAGTATATGATTATGAGACTATCATTTTGTGACGGAATGATACCACTTTCTAGAATGTTGTCTAGCAATTATAAAATCCTGCGACTCTAAATGAGTTACAACTCTCCTGTTTCACCTTGCAAATCTTGTCCGTACTGGCAGGCCATTGGTAATGTCTCTTTACTGGACAAAACTGTTTACTGCTAAAGTAACAATACTGTCTATGTTTTGAAGTCTTAGCTCAAAAAATTGCTTGGCTACCTGAAGAATGAATGATAGCAAAATTGCGAGACAAAATGGCCACGCATTTGGGCGAAGAAGGCCACACATTAATTCTGTATTTTTTACACTGTTACTTATTTTTTAAGAAACATATGTTAGCACCAACAAATGAGCTGGTCATAGTCTATTTTCAAAGAATGTTTGAGCATAAACTTCTTTTCTGATGACTGTTTTTGACATTGGTTTCTATTGGAATCCACTAATCTTACCCATATTTTCTCTTGTTTACCATGGCAGCAAGTACGCCCAGCTTTTCCTGTGGACACCCCCCAGGAGCTCGCGTCCATCGTGCAGTCATGCTGGGTCGAGGACCCCGCTATGCGGCCCAGCTTCAGCCAGATCATCCGCATGCTGGACGCCTTCCTCACGACGATCCCTCCGCCGCCCCCTTCGGAGGCAGACGAGGACGCGACGGAGTCGGAAGACACAACGTCGTCGCTGAGCAGCAAGAGCTCCTCGGTCTCCTCCATCGTTTCCCGCGCGACAAGCAAGCTCTCGGTCGTCCGCCATCTGTTCGCCTCGAAGAAGGGGGGCAGCAATGGGAAGGCATGATCCGCGTCCGCGGGCCATGCCCCTGAGACGTTTTTCCTTGGTGCTGTAAAGGTGTTAGCCTAGGTTAATGATGATACAGTGGTGGGGGACGGTGATGATGATACAAGAGGAGGGATCTTGTCTAGCCTAGGGTTAGCTTTTGCTTGTTTTGTGTTTTGATGATACAGAAGAAAAAAGGGTGCAATGCATACTTGTGCAAGCTATGTGATGTATAGCTGGCGGCTGCTCTGCCATAAACTTTTGTATGCTGCCATTGAGCTCAATCCAATCCCCTCTTGTTTTCACTGCAATTTTTAGCCCTTCGCCAATCATGTGATCCTGACAGACTTGATGGGGATGATCAATGGATCTTAGAGATGGTTGCTGATCACTGACTCTTGAGCTAACATTTTAATGATTACATTGTTGGGATTTTCGAAGTTGACAAAAAAATCTACCAATTTCTAGGGTGACCAAGTTACTCACAATTTCTTCCCTGAACAGAAAGTTACTCACACTATGTAAATTTTGCAGTAGTTGATATTTGTTGGATAAATGAATAAATGGCCATGAATTGTCAATCCCAGTGGACTAACAAATACTCCCTCCGCCCCGAAATACTTGTCGGAGAAATGGATGTATCTAGACGTAT
This sequence comes from Triticum dicoccoides, assembly GCF_002162155.2. Lineage (NCBI taxonomy): Eukaryota > Viridiplantae > Streptophyta > Magnoliopsida > Poales > Poaceae > Triticum > Triticum dicoccoides. The sequence goes on along the minus strand of NC_041389.1, from coordinate 665,842,550 downwards.
TTTAGTTATAGATACACCCAATTTTATCCATCTCTCCAACAAGTATTTCGGGACGGAGGGAGTATAAAAGATCTCCTGAATCCTGATGTAATACTAAATGAAAATTTGACAGACAAATGTAAACGATAATTTAGTTAAAAGCTCTCAATTTTTTGAAGCATTTTAGAACCTTATACTACAATACTAAGATGTCCTACATCAAGTTATTTCAAATTACTAGTGTCTTTCACAAATTCTGTGTGAAATTATTTCAGCATTTGAAAACTAGCACAGGTGATGCTACCACTCTACCAGCACCAGCGCACTGCAGCCCCGGTCAGCAAACCTTCTCCCCACCCCCACCCCCCCGCCCCGCCGCGGGAGCGCTCCGCGGCCGCCATGGCGTCTCCTCCGGGCCCGGGGTCTGCCAACCGCGCGCTCTCCTCATCGAGGGGGCCGCTCTCGCCCTTCCCCGGCGGCGCGGGCCCGTTCCTCCGGCATCAACATCCTCCCGGCGGCGACTCCGACGGCGGCGCCTCGTTCGACGAAGATGACGACGACGATGACGAGGAGGAGGAGGATGGGGAGGATCAGGACGCCGAGCTGGCGGCCCGCAGCTCGCAGCAGCGACGCGCCGCCTCTCCAGGTGAGTCAACCCAACCCAAGGGTTTGCTCCTGTAAATTACTAGCAGTACTTATGCAGCTTCTGGTAGTACGAGGTGAGCTGAATTTGTGAGAAAATCTGAAGCTAAGTTGGGTTCATATGAATATGATCTCCCTCCGAGCAGCAAAATATCTCCATTTAGGAATTTTTTTCATCTGTATCATCTGATTTATCTGAATGAAGGTGATCACTGACGCTGTTGCTTGCTGGTTCACGCAGCAAGAATCGGGCGGCCTGTGGTGAATGGGGAGAATGGAGGGAGTCAAATCCAGGAAGGGCAGCAATGGCAGCTGTACAGCTGTGGAACCGAGCAGCATGACCGCGCTTCGTCTAGAGGGGACGAAGAACCTGGTTCTGTTCCCAGGGAGATGAGGGTGGAGGATGGATATGGGGTTATTGGGAGAAGAGAGGGAGGCCCTGCATCTAGCTACTGGGACCTGCTCAGAGCGCACCTTTCGGACCCGTTGACGTGAGTAGCTTATGCAAATGCCTGTTATTCGCTTGAGAATTTAGTTTTTGTTTTGGGGAAAACTCAAAACGGTACCCGGGCTCATCTGCTCTCTCTCAGCAAAAAATTCAAAAAAAATACTAGAAAAATTCAAAAAATTCCAAATTTTTTTGTGGTGGTAGATAATTTGACGCGTGAGGTGCGCCCCAAAATTCAACTCATTTGGACATCTGAGCAGCTCTCAGCAAAAAAGACAAATCGGGCCAAAACAGTGCGTGAACAGTAAACATTTTTACAGACCCTGATTTTGTCTTTTTTGCCGAGAGCTGCTCAGATGCTCAAATGAGCTGATTTTTGGGGCGCACCTCACGCGTCAAATTATCTACCACCACAAAAAAATTTGGAATTTTTTGAATTTTTCTAGTATTTTTTTTGAATTGTTTTCTAAGCGTGGGTGCAGATGAGCCCGGGTGCAGATTAGCCGCACTCTTGTTTTGGTAAGTATTTACTTAGCTATTTCACCTCCTTTGTTGACTGTATATAAGCTTCCAATATTGATAGTGTATATGCTTTCAAGCATTCCTTTACGGCTTTACCCACTTTGTAGGCTTTTGGCACTTTCCCACTAATTCATGTAAATGCAAAATGTCACTGAATTCGTCGTACCCAAATATCATGTCCGGTAGCGGCAATAATGAACATGATATCTGGGGGGAAAAATCCAGTATCTCATCCATTTATATTCCTGTGTCTGAATTTGTAGAGGTATTCTCATGGACGACGCAATGATTCTTTCATGTGGCCATTCTTATGGAAGTAGTGGGATGCAGCATATCTACAGAATGGTTTGTCCAATAGCCCTTACCGTGTAATACAGTAATAGTTGTTCAAACTTTTTCCTTATTTTGTTACAGTGTAGTTTGCAGTTAGATATCCTGTATCCTCCTGCTTGTTGCTACATCTCTTCATTTTTGTGTTAGGATTGCCTTTAATCATAGCTCCTTCTTTTTGAAATACTAATCATAGTAACTTGATGTGCTTTTGAAGCACAGTGTTTTCCTTTTACACATTTCTTACTGTTCTTGAAATAATAGGACTGCACTCTACTGTCAGGGCCTCCTCATCCACCAACAATTTTTTGGTGAAAACATATGCGGATGTGCATTCAATAGAATGAAAGTCTCCAACTGCATCTTTTCCGTTTATGTATTGTGTTGTCCAAACTGAAACTAGAAGTATTTCGTGGTTATCCATTTGCTCTCAGCTTGGGTAACCACATCAGGCAAACTTTGCTTTCAAGGTAAAGCGTTACACATGTCTTACTGTTCTAGAATAATTGGAGTGCACTCTACTGTCGGAGCCTCCCCATTCCCCAACTATTTTTCGGTGAAAAGACATACAGATGTGCACTAGATAGAATAAAACTAGAGGTATTTCTTAGTTATCATAAGTAAAGTTCTCCAACTGCATTTTTTCCCATTCATGGATTGTGTTGTCCAAACTGAAACTAGAGGTATTTCATAGTTATCCATTCGCTGTGTCAGCATGGGTAACCACATTAGGCAAGCTTTGATTTTCTAGGTAGAACATTAATTTGAGACAATCCTGGAAGGTGGCCAGCAACACTACTAAAAGAGGGATTTTTGTGAAGCTTCAAGTGCATGCGAAAGTAACAGAGAATTGTTTTCGTCCTGCTATGCAGAAAGCTTGTGGTAAATGTGGTCAGCCAATCACCGAGAACTCCATTCGACCAAACCTGGGTATGGACTTAAAACTGCAGGCTATTTCGCCACGATTTCTGAGGTTTACTTTCAGCTATCTCATAGAAATCGGTGCACGTCATATGTACTGGGTTTCTTTGCTTCCTTCCTGTCCTGTTTTCACAAAGATCTCTAATGTTCCCTTTTTGCCCGCCATGTTTTCAGCTCTTGGCCTTGCAGTCCAGGCATTTAGACGAGAGGAAGAGTCGGCAAAAACGTTGAAAAGAAAAAGAGACCGCCTGGAACAGGTATACACTTTTTTCCGGGTCTATGTTACTGAATGCCCGAACATGGACAGTTGAACATGTTACACGATGTTCTTAAATCTGTTCTCTCTGTAAAATGAGGACAAATGTGGCAACGATGACCCGGGTCCAGCTGAGGTTTCAAGAGGCAAAGGTGTCCAGTATCCTTTCGCTGTCTTCGACCGGGTGATAATCAAGGTAGGTATCTCTATCCCTCTTTACTCTGCCAAGCATATACGCTTTTGTTCTTCTCCAGTCTTTCCCTTTTCGCGATGATGACCAGAACAAACTTCCGTCAGGGAAACAAGAGGACCCCGGAGCGGTTCGTGGGGCGCGTCGCGGTGGTGACGGCTCAGTGCTTGAATGGATGGTAGTACCTTTAATTCGTTCACCCAATCATCTTTCGAAACCAAACGCGACACTTACCGGTGTTGAGCAGGTACGTGGTGAAGACCCTGGACAACGCGGAGAGCGTGAAGCTGCAGTACCGTTCGCTGGCGAAGTTGGTCGACGGCGGCGGCGGCGAGCCTCCTGCCGTGGCCTCCAACAGTTCCCAGAACACAAGCTGGTTGTGACTTGGAAGGTACAAAAGCAGATCATGCTGAGCACAAGCACAGAATCAGATCTCCAGGCCCCCATCTTTTGCTGTTTCCAGGAGGAGGCAAACAGTAGAGTGAGGAACATTATCCTTTTTTGGTAGCCAATCACAGTGTCAATCTTTATGGTGTCCTCTTTCCTTTCCTTTTTCTTTCTGTGGCAGCAACTAGGTACCATGTGGTGTCAGTCAGTGTCCTTGTGATGTGAGGCTTTGTAGAATGCTACCATTCCAGTACACCCTTATCCAGGCTGCTGTGATAAATCAGGAAGCAATCATGGTGCCACCAAAGGGCAACCACCAACACAAAAGTTTGGTGAAACAAGCATTCAGGATAAATGGTTCTTTTCTTTTTAAGTAAGAACAACATTGTGTTGATAAAAGCGCCATTTACTGGGAAACAACAACATTGTTGTGTACGCTTTGTCTTAGGGCGCACGTGGGTGGGTACTCCCGCGCGGCGCGCCTCTTTTGATCTTGTCGGCGTGCCTTCTCCCCGGCTTCTTCATTGCCGGTCCTCCCCTTGCTTTTTTTTGGTGATCCTATATGCCTCGCTTGTCACCCATGCTTCTTTCGATTCCTTCTATCGTAGCTTTGGGCCGCGACTCGCCGCACAATTAGCTAGCTCTCGGTGCCATCGAAGGGGGCTAGATAAGGAAACACCTCACCAAAGGAGGAAGCAAGCATGATGCAATCAAAGGACACAACCAATACATGGGAGTTTTGGTGAAACAAGCATTCAACATTAATGGTTCCTTTTTAAGTAAGAACAACGCCGTCTCAATAAAAGCGTCATTTACACTTGGGGTTCAAATGGGGAGGCAATCATGGTGCCAACAGAGGAGTTTGGTGAAACAAGCATTCATCATAAAATGGTTCATTTTCAAGTAAGAACAACATTGTCTTAATAAAAGCGCCATTTATCAGAAAACTACAACATTTGTCGTATATGTTGTTAAGATATACTTCGCTTTAGTATGCACATGGTGGGTACTCCCCACGCGGTCCTCTTTTGATCTTGTCAGCGCGCCTTCTCCCGGACTTCTTCGCCACCGGTCCTCCCCTAGTTTTCTTTCTTTCTTGGTGGTCCTGTATGCCTCGCTTGTCACCTGTGCCTTCTCCCGGACTTCTTCGCCGCCGGTCCTCCCCTCGTTTTCTTTCTTTCTTGGTGGTCCTATATGCCTCGCTTGTCACCCATGCCTTGTTCGATTCCGTCTACCTCAGCTTCACTAGCCACGGTTCACCACACCGCTATTTCCCGGTGCCACAAAAGGGCCGTGGATAAGAAAACACAACATCAAAGGGCGAGGTAAGCATGGTGCAAGCAGAGGGCACACCCAATACACGGGAGTTTAGTTAAACAAACATTCATGATAAAATGGTTATTTTTCTTAAGTAAGTAAGACAGAACATCGTATAATAGAAGCGTCATTTATGGGGGAAAACAACATTGTCGTGTATGTTGTTCGGACGTGCTTTGTTTTAGGGCACACATGGTAGTTCCGCGTGGTATGCCTCTTTTGATCTTGTCGGCGTGCCTCTTTTTGGCGTTAGTCCCATATACCTTGCTTGTCATCCATGCTTCGTTCGATACCTTCTACCGTAGCTTTGTGTCACAACTCGCCACACCGTTAGCTAGCTCTCGGTACCACTAAAGGTGCCTAGATAAGGAAAAATCTCATCAAAGGGGGAATCGAGCATGGCGCAACCAAAGGGTACAACCAATATATAGGAGTTTTGGTGAAGCTAGCATTAAACATAAAATAACTATTTTCTTAAGTAAGAACAACACTGTCTCAATAAAAGTGTCATTTAATGAAAAAGAACAACACCATACGTGCCGTCTAGACATGCTTTGTTTTCGAGCGCACGTGTATACTCCCGCGTGGCCCGCCTCTTTTGATTATGCTGACGCGCCTTCTCCCCGACTTCTTCACTGCCTGGCCACCCCCCGACGCCGCCACCACAGGCCATCCACCGCCTTCACCCCCCGACGATGCTACTGTCGTCTAGACGCCATTTCACCACATCGCCGGATCGCCCCTCCCGCCACACTCTAGAGTCGACGCAAAACCCTTGGCCCCAAAACGCATACACGAACCCTAATCCACTGCCGCCGGGCCCGGGGCCAGGATTACCCCCTTCGAAATTCAAGGGCAACGTCGGTGAAGGTTTTTTTTTTTGGAGCAACTGGTGAAGGTTTAATGGTCACCTTACAATGTAATAATCTGTGCAGGAAACGGCAGGGTGAGGCGTCTGTCATAAATAAAGTCCAGCCACGGCTGCAGAGCTTCTGTCTTGCGAGAAATCGGAAATGACACGCCGTCTGCAGACAGACAGACAGGACGGGACGGATCCTACGCAACAGCAACCGAACCCCCCGGCGCGCGCCACGTGGCGCGGAATCCACCGTCCGATCCGGCCGGGCTCCAGAAGGATCTCATCCGCCTCCGAATCAACGGCGGCGGGCGGCGTATAAATCCCCGCGCTGCCCCCGAATCCAACCCTTTTTTTCCCCTCCTCCCGTTGCCTCCACGCCTCCGAGCCAGCCAGACACGCGAGAGGGTAGACCGCGGCGGCGAGGCCTCCTGCTTTGCGCCTAGGGTTTTGATTCGATCCCCCCCGCCGCCGCCGCCGCCTGCCGGATGGCCATGGAGAGGGAGCTCATGGAGACCTTCGAGGCCGCCAAGAAGGCCGCCGCCGCCGCCGCCGAGGAGGCCGACGGCTCCTCCCCCGAGGCCGAGCGCTGCCTCGACGCCCTGCGCCGCCTCCGCGAGTTCCGCGTCAACACCGACGTCCTCGTCTCCACGCAGGTCTGCCGCCCCCTCCCCCCCGCTCGTCCCCAGCCCGGAAATCAGGCTATTCGTCGCCTCTCGTCGCGTTGGTTCCGGTAAAATCGAGGAGGAATTGCATGCGGGTGCAATGCGCCTCATTGCCTTCAATTTGGGCCTTTTTTTTTCTGCCTGGTTCGCTAGAAATTACCGTGTGCTTATGCGAGGCACGCCGTTCTTCCCCCTTTTTAAAGGGTGACGCGGCTGCGAAAAAGCGAATTGGGAATTAGATCTTGTGCGAGCGGGGCAGGTTACACCTTTTTCCTCTTCTTTTTGTGCCTCGGATTGGTAGGTTTGTGGGTGATAGGGCATGCGCGCTCGGTGCCTGGATGTCTCACAGAGACGGTGGGTAGGCAGGCGGCTGGGATTTGTGGAATGCTGCGGGTTACCGCAGATTCACACTTTCCATTCAGGACAAAGAGGCTGGGATTTGTGTTTTCGATGCTTTTGCGGCGAGGATTAATATGTCTCGGTGACGGTTTGGTCTTTGCTGTGGGTCAGATTGATGCTACCTGCTAGTTTCATCTTAATTGGGATTCTGCATGAAGTGGCCTCCCAACCATCGTCTTTCTTTGGTTCTCAGCAATACATCATGTCTTCCAGTGATAATAAACACTGTAAATTCATGGACTGGTACTTGATTGAGAGTGTTTTGATCTGCCTGTGATAGCACGATTTTACGATTGGCTGGAGAACATGTGATAACTAATTTATCTATAACATGATATCTATGTTTTGAATTTCACAAAATAGGAACAAAGACTATGAATTTGCAGTTGGCTGGTCTTGCACCAGCATCTAATCAATGGCTCTTCCTCTGGATTTCATGGGTTTTCGGCGTTGTACCCTATCTTCTGCTAGCAAGTCCTTTGTGTGTACAACTTTGCCTTGATGAATGGACTCTATTTCGGCCAGTTCCCTAAAGAAATCTGCCGATCTTTGGTTCACGTGTTTATTTATGTAAAAAAACTTGATTTGGTAAGTGAAACATGCAGAACGTGAGCAGTTTAGATGAAAGAAATATTCTATATAAGTTGGGCAATTTATAACTTACATGATCTTTAAGTTGTCGTATTCGACATGTCTTTCCATAAAACCCACCTTCCTGAGTTATTACTGAACCAAAAATTATTGTGCTCCTGTTTTGCCATTTTGTGTATATCTGATCTGAAGCTGTTTCGGTTTCTCGACCCTTAAGGTGCACACTTCCCTACAATTAGTATGTCATATTCTGCTCCTGTTTTGCCATTTTGTGTATATCTGATCTGAAGCTGTACGGTTTCTCGACCATTAAGGTATACACTTCCTGACAATTAGTATGTCTTCGAGCCAGCCACTTACATCAGACTTTGGTCATAGGGCCTGCCAGATGGCAACTCCAGAATATATAAAGCTCGGTTTTTTTGGCTTGCCTGCATATTGGCAAGTCAATTTTTGGCATCAAACCAAACAGCTCGGTAGTCTTTAAAGTTTACTTTTAGTTTTAACGCCTTTATGATATAAAACCAGGTAAGGTCCTCTGTAATTGGGATACGAGTTGTTTCCTTTGTGTACACCGACATAAGTGCCATGGGGCATTGAGTATTCTGAAACAGTTTCTAGGAGTCTAGGCGACTAGACCTCCTAAAGGGGCTGCAGTGAAAATTTCTTTCATGTCTGAGTTGTCTTTCAATGACTGGGTTTCAATTTAGAAAGCTTTAAGTTTGCTAACCTATCTAGCAAAAGCATATCTAATTCCGTAAGGTGCAGATGTGTTTTGAGCATGAGTGGTAAACACTCAATATTCATGAGCAGTAAGTGATTTTGGTTTCGAGGGTCTGCATCTAGATCTATTAGTTGCATTGGGATATGAGTTATAAAACTAGCTAAGGTCCTCTGTAATTGGGATATGAGTTGTTTCCTTCGTGGACACGACATAAGTGCCATGGGGCATTGAGCGTAACAAATAATAATTCTGAAACAGTTTCTAGGAGTCTAGGCCTCCTAAAGTGGCTGCATTGACAATTTCTTTCATGTCTGAGTTGTCTTTCAGTGACTGGGTTTCAGTTTAGAAAGCTTCAAGTTTGCTAACCTATCTAGCAAAAGCATATCTAATTCTGTAAGGTGCAGATGTGTTTTGAGCATGAGTGGCAAGCATTCAATATTCATGAGCAGAGTGATTCTGGTTTCGAGGGTCTGCATCTATTAGTTGCGCTGGGTTGGTGACAATTTCTTTCATGTCTTTGAGTTGCCTTTCAGTGACCGGGTTTCAATTTAGAAAGCTTTAAGTTTGCTAACCTATCTAGCAAAAGGATATCTAATTCCGTAAGGTGCAGACGTGTTTTGAGCATGAGTGTCAAACACTCAATATTGATGAGCAGAGTGATTCTGGTTTCGCGGGTCTGCATCTATTAGTTGCACTGGTTGGTGGTTTGTGAAACATCTTTTGTGAATTGCATTGCTAAGTAAAATTTTGTCTTTTTTACTGAAGCTTAGTTAGTTAAGTTAATATGTTGTTACTAAACATCTGCTTTCCCTCCTAAATGGTTGTTGCTTATTTCATTCAGCTACTTTCCCCATGCAGTTGTTTTCATAGGGCTTTGGGAACTTGCAACTTACAGATTGTGTTTTGTTTTGTCAGGTTGGCAAACGTCTTCGGTACCTGACGAAGCACCCTAACTCAGACATACAGGCGGTGGCTGCAGACCTTTTTGGGTACTGGAAGAAGGTTGTTATTGAAGAGACAGGAAAGAAAAACGGCACACCAGCAAATGGAAAATCAAACAACTCTGCAGCTAAGGCTGAGAAACCTCAGCCCATGAAGGTTGAAAGGAAGTCAGCGAACGTGAAGGTTGAAAAGAACTCTACGTCGACGACTGTGAAGACTGAAAAGAATGCAACTGTGAAGACTGAAAAGGATTCTATGTCGGCAAGTGTGAAGATTGAGAAGACTGTGAATAGTGATTCCAAAGTCCAAGTTAAGGTAGAGAAGGTTTCAAAGGAAGTTAGCAGAACATCTGAAACAAAGAAACCATCTTCTGTTCCAAATGGTCCCCCAAAGCTGACATCCCTTGTCAGATGCAACGATGCTGCTCGAGATAAATACAGGGAGCTTCTTGTTGACGCCTTCGTCAAGGTTTCCAAGGAAACTAGTGATGATGACAGAGAGGAAATAAGAGATCTCCTGGACCAGGTAAATGCATGCGACCCATATAGAGTTGCTGTGACAGTGGAGTCGGCGCTGTTTGAGAGGATAGGGCGTTCCACCGGGACCCACAAGGTGAAATACAGGTCGATACTGTTCAACCTGAAAGCCGACAACAACCCCGACTTCCGGCGGAGGGTGCTGCTGGGCGAGGTGAGGCCCGGGAGCCTGGTGGACATGCCCGCGGACGAGATGGCGAGCGACGCTCGGAAGCTGGAGAACCAGCAGATCAAGGAGAAGGCCCTGTTTGACTGCGAGCGCGCGTCGGCGCCCAAGGCGTCGACGGACCAGTTCAAGTGCGGGCGTTGCGGGCAGCGCAAGACGACCTACTACCAGCTGCAGACCCGGAGTGCGGACGAGCCGATGACGACGTTCGTGACGTGCGTCAACTGCAACAACCACTGGAAGTTCTGCTGAGCGCGGGGGAGCGACTCTGCTGCAACAACTGCTAGCGTGTTTTTCCTGTTAGCGATGCCGTTTCAGTCTTGACAGGTAGGCTGGTCCGTTTTTTCGTATGCTTAGGAGGAGACTGTTTTCTTGTGTTGTTTTTTCTGTGGTTATTAAGAACCCTGATTTATTCAGACTGTGTACTAGTTGACCGCATAAATGTTGTTCGCTGGATGAACTCATGTTGCCTGATGTAAGTTTTATGAAAGAGATTGTTCTGTGGTCGTTATGTATATACACTCACATAGTGATACTGTGATAGTAATTAAGAAGAAACGAACGGTGTTGCTCTCATGGAGATGGGGACATGTAGGTATCGGAGTTGAGTCATGTTGAGTTGTTAGATTATACGACTCCATACGAAGAAACATATATTTTTTCTTCCAAAAGGGTTTTCCCCTGGCCTCTGTATCCTGGCGTTGCTCTAGAAGAAATATATTTGTGAATTTTTAGTATTCATGTATGATGGTGGTGAAGGTTGCAACTTGGAAGAACCTGATCAAATGAGAAAGAGGATGCAAAGGTAAGAGAAGAAAGAGCATATATCTTATCAAGGTGAGGAGACACAAGTGGAGGATAAGTATCATGAAGCTGCGAATAAAGCACTAGTTATCCAAGATGATTTAAAGATGAATACTGAGGCAAAGAACTGACTGATCATCTTCATTTGTGGGTTGTTCCTCTAGGGGGCCGGCTGGGTCAAATTAAACATGGATGGTTCTTGGTCCTCAGATGGAAGGGCTGGAGCTGGAATGATTCTCCGAGACAACACAAGCAATATAATTTTTTCCTGTAGAGATGCAATGGAAGCCGAACTCTGTGCTTTTGCAACGATCAGTTCTTCCTATTCTGCTAGAGGTGGATTTAGTCTCAGCGGTGAACATTCTCAAGGATGAAGTTTTTGACAGATTGCTGCTTGCTTCTTTGGCGGCAGAGATTAGATATTTGCTTTCCCTTTGTAAAACTTGTATTATTACTCATATTAAGCGTAGCCAAAATGTTGTTGGTGATTTCTTGGTGAACTTTGCTACAACTGAGAATAGAGCTGTTGTTTGGTTGGGCTCAGGGCAAGCAGATGTAGTACAAAATGCACCATTTGTATCTTGGTTTTGTCCATGTGCCAACAAACAACCTTTACACCAATTTTTGGACCCTTAAAAGCTCATCGACTTGGTTTAGCATATTTACTCTATCGCAAAGTGCGGAAGGCGATTCCCATGACAAAAGGTGTGCACAAGCACAAGGTCTTACACACTACATAATTTCATATCAAAGACACTAGTCAGAATCGTAGGGGCAACTTATTGTGTTGTGAAAGTTGAAGAAAATCAAAATCGTATTGACTAATTAGGCCCCGTCTGTTTGAGCTTTTCAGCTTTGCTAGTGAAGTTGAATCTTGAATCCAAAACAAATAATCATTTCAAATCAACCTTGTCAGTGAAACTGAATATGAAATCTGAAACAAATAGCTATTTCAAATCAGTTTTGCCAGTGAAGCTAAATCTTGATTCTGGTCATTTCAGTGCAACTTGCTGAAGCACCTTAAAGTGTACTTCGGTCTGCAGGTGATTCAAATCCAATCAAAGCTGAAACAAACATGGTCTTGTATCACTATGAATTAGCTTTGCCACTAAAGCAAATTCACAAGTGATTCAAACCTCATCAAAGTTGAAACAAACAAGGTCTTATTATGCTATGAAGGTTGAAGAAAATCATGATTGTAGGGAAAACTTATTATGTTGCGAAGTTTGAAGAAAATATTTATTTATAAGTAACTTAAATAGTGAGTTGCATGTCCTAGCTCGAGGATCTATGTATATCTATAACCTTCGCAACATGATTTATAAGGGCGGAGTCCTCTCCTAACACGCTAGTTTTTTACGGGAAGAGGACCCACGTCCCGATATAAGTCGGTATTGCTTTTTGATTGGGTCTGGTTGACACATGTGGGTTGGAAACACTGGTTAGCGGAGTCAGCCGTAGGCACCTCGTCGTTGACGGGAACGTCTGCTCACATTGAATGCGTATCACCGAAAATTCTGAAATAGATGCAGAAATAAATGCGAGCACCAATGGACAGCAAGCGATAGATCGATCGATTCGGTGCTAGCTCACCAGCGGCACAAGTACATTCTCCTCGTTCTGGTCTGGAAAAGGAGGTTCACTATCACAATTTCTGGTATGGATCCTACACGTCCATATCAACTATTTAACTCGTACTAATCGGGTGCTGCTGCTTCAACCACAAGATTTTGATTTGGTTGTTGCTATGGACGGACCCTACACGCCTCCGTCAACAACCGAAGGCGATATTTTCTTCCTCGCAGGAAAAGAAGGATGCTGTTTTTCTCCGCGCGACATCCTCTTTCTTTCCTATCCGCTCCACCACATGCCAAAAAATTTAAATTTTTTTCTAACACAGTGCCGGCAGACACTCGTACATATGTACATAGACTCATCCCTATAAATGCATATACACATATCCTACCTTTGTGAGCACTTCCGAAAAACTGAGCCGACACATTATTTTGAGATTGACAAAGTCTCCACAGACGCTTTATTAGTCGATGGGAACATCTCCTTCCGTTGCACGCACATCGCCAAAAAGTATGAAATAAGTCCAGAAAAATGCGACCAACAATGTCAAGTCTAGAACTTGAACCCCGGTGCGTTGGTTCAACAAAAGGAACCAATACCATGGCATTTTGTGAGAGTCATCTTGTTGGACGAAACCCTACGCGCCGCCGCCCCCCCCCCCCCCGGGGCAAAGCTCGACCGGCGTCAACGGTGGCGGGGATCCTCTTCCTCCTCGTCTGGTTATTGCGATGCGGGTGTGGCATGTTGGCGGGGACGCCTCGCTTTGGCATAGGGCGCGATGGATGGGCCGCGTGCAGTAGCGCTGCAGGCGTGGTTGGGCAGTGGTTGCATGGCGGTAGTGATGTTCCTCTCGGCCTTCCGTCTTCGACTCTTCCTCCCTCGAATTCCTATGTGGATTCGGCTGGCTGGGCTCTAGATCCAGTTTTCCCGATGGTCGTCAATAGCGTGGCAGAGGTCATCTTTCTATTTCAGGCTCTTCCTCCCTTGACTTCGTACGCGGATCCTGTTGGCTGGGCTCCAGATCTGGCCGTCCCGACGGTTGCGCGGCAACGGTAATGTTTCTCTCCTTTGTACGCCTTCGGCTCATCCTCCCTGAACTTCCTACAAAGATCTGCTTGGTTGGGCTCCAGATCCGACCACACCAGTGACTGCATGGCGGCAGTGATGCTTCTTTCCTCTTTTTGTCTCTGACTTTTCCTCCCTCAACTTCCTACGTGGATCCGGCTGGCTGAGATCTGATACGTCTTCAATGTATCTATAATTTTTGATTGTTCCATGCTATTATTTTATTAATCTTGGATGCTTTATTTACACTTTTAAGCAATTATATATCATTTTTTTGGACTAACCTATTAACTTAGTGCCCAGTGCCCATTGCTGTTTTTGGTTTCGTAGAATATCAATACCAAACAAAGTCCAAATGCCACGAAACTTTTTAGAGATTTTTTTTCTGGACAAAAGAGACACTAGAAGCTTCGGGAGAAGACTAGATGATGAACCGTAGGCCCACGTGGCTCCATTTGACCTAACCCCGCCTCTATAAATTCTCTAAAATCATGAACCCAACCGAGGAGTCCACAAAATACTTTTTCCGCCGCCGCAAGTTCCAGAACGACGAGATCCCATCTAGAGGCCTTTTCTGGCACTCTGCCAGAGGGGGATTCGATCACGGAGGGGGCTCTACATGATCCTTGCTACCATCTGATGATGCGTGAGTAGTTTACCACAGACCTATGGGTCCATAGTTAGTAGCTAGATGACTTCTTCTCTCTATTTGATCTTCAATACAATGTTCTCCTCGGTGTTCTTTGAGATCTATTCGATGTAATGAATTTTTGCGGTTTGTTTGTTGGGATCCGATGAATTGTGAGTTTATGATCAGATCTATCCATGAATATTATTTTAGTTTTCTCTGAACTCTTTTATGCATGATTTATTAGCCTCGTATTTCTTTTTTGATTTATTGGTTTGGTTTGGCCAACTAGATTGATTTATCTTGCCATGGGAAGAGGTGCTTTGTAATCGTTTCGATCTTGCGGTGCTCAATCCCAGTGACAGAAAGGGACATGACACGCATGTATTGTTGCTATTAAGGGTAAAAAGATGGGGTTTATTTCATACGTGAGTTTATCTTGTCTACATCATGTCATCTTGCTTAAGGCGTTACTCCGTTTTCCCATGAACTTAATACACTAGATGCATGCTGGATAACGGTCGATGTGTGGAGTAATAGTAGTAGATGCAGAATCGTTTCGGTCTATTTGTCTTAGACGTGATGCCTATATACATGATCATTGCTTTGGATATCATCATAATCATTTGCTTTTCTATCAATTGCCCAACAGTAATTTATTTACCCACCATATGCTATTTTCAGGAGAGAAGCCTCTAGTGAAAACTATGGCCCTCGGGTCTATCCTTTATCATATATTAAAACTAAAAATACCTTGCTGCATTTTTATTTTATTTGTATTTTTGTTCGAGTCTATCTATCAAAAACTATACAATTTAATCTTGCTCGTAACCGTCAAGGGACTGACAACCCCTTGTTCGCGTTGGGTTGCAAGTATTTGTTGTTTGTGTGCAGGTGATGTTCACGAGTCGTTGCTTGGTTCTCCTACTGGATTGATAACTTTGGTTTCACAACTAAGGGAAATACTTATCTCTACAGTACTGCATCATCCTCTCCTCTTCGGGGAAATCCCAACGCATCTCACAAGTAGCAAGATCTAGATCTGGTCGTCTCGACAGCGAGTAGCTACATGGTGGCGGTGATGTTCCTTTCCTCTTTCAGTATCTGGCTCTCCTCCCTTGACTTCCTGCACGGATTTGACTAGTTGTGCTCCAGATCCAACATCTCCGGCTCTTCCTCCCTCGACTTTCTGCGCGGATCCAGCTGGTTGGGCTCCAGATCAAGCATCTTCGGCTCTTCCTCCCTCGAATCTTGCACGAATCTAGCTGGCTGGGCTCAAGATCCAACCGTCCCAGTGGACGCATGCAGTGTTGATGTTCCTCTCCTCTTTCCATCTCACGGGCTCTTCCTCCGCCGAATTCCCGTGTTAATACGCCTATAGTGAAACATCCATACCGTGATAAGGTTGTTGGTAGGTGAAAGTGAAAGAAATATGCCCTAGAGGCAATAATAAAGTTGTTATTTTATATTTTCTTATTTCATGATAAATGTTTATTTTCATGCTAGAATTGTATTAACCAGAACTTGATACATGTGTGCATACATAGACAAAACACCGTGTCCCTAGTAAGCCTCTACTAGACTAGCTCGTTAATCAAAGATGGTTAAGTTTCCTAACCATAGACATGTGTTGTCATTTGATGAACGGGATCACATCATTAGGAGAATGATGTGATGGACAAGACCCATCTGTTAGCTTAGCATAATGATCATTCAGTTTTATTGCTATCGCTTTCTTCATGTCAAATACATATTCCTTTGACTATGAGATTATGCAACTCCCGGATACCGGAGGAATGCCTTATGTGCTATCAAATGTCACAACATAACTGGGTGATTATAAAGATGCTCTATAGGTATCTCCGAAGGTGTTTGTTGAGTTGGCATAGATCGAGATTAGGATTTGTCCCTCCGAGTATCAGAGAGGTATCTCTGGGCCCTCTCGGTAATACACATCATAAGCTTGCAAGCAAACGAATAAGGAGTTGGTCACGAGGTGACGTATTACGAAACAAGTAAAGAGACTTGCCGGTAATGGCATTGAACTAGGTATGAAGATACCGACGATCGAATCTCAAGCAAGTAACATAGCGATGGATAAAGGGAATAACGTATGCTGTCATAATAGTTCGACCGATAAAGATCTTCATAGAATATGTGGGAGCCAATATGAGCATCCAGGTTCCACTATTGGTTATTGACCAGAGAGGTGTCTCGGTCATGTCTACATACTTCGCGAACCCGTAGGGTCTGCATGCTTAGCGTTCGATGATGATATAATATTATATGAGTTATGTGATTTGGTGACGGAATGTTGTTCGGAGTTCCGACTGAGATCACAGACATGACGAGGAGTCTCAAAATGGTCGAGAGGTAAATATTGATATATAGGACGATTGTATTCGGACACCGGAAGTGTTCCAGAGGGTACCAGGTACATATGGGATCACCGAAAGGGGTTCTAGGCACCCCTGACAAAAGATACGGGCCTTATGGGCCAAGAGGGGAAACGCACCAGCCACAAGGGGCTGGTGCGCCCCTCATATGGGCCAGCCAAGGTGGAGAAGGAAAGGGGAAGGAGGAAAGAAAAGAAAGGGAATAGGATTCTCCCTTCCCCCTGTGATAAATATGGTAAGGGGGGGGGGAGAATTGGGGAGGAACCCCAAGTAGGATTCGGCCTACTTGGGGCGCCCTCCTGGCTGCTCCCTCCTCCCCCCACCTATATATATGTGGGAGGAGGGGGGGGGGGGGGGGCGCCTAGCACAGCCAAACAATTGCCTAGCCGTGTGCGGCGCCCCCTCCATAATTTACTCCCCCGGTCATATTTTCGTAGTGCTTAGGCAAAGCCCTGCAGAGATCACTTCACCATCACTGTCACCATGCCGTCATGCTATACTACCTCGACATCTTGCTGGATCAAGAAGGTGA